>NW_026778200.1:2400000-2700000 GCF_025265405.1 Mesoplodon densirostris | reverse complement strand
AAAACACTCTTATGCCTGCTTAAAGGGGAAGGAGAGGTGGGGTGATGCATAAAACCAGAGTTTGATATAAGCACAGGGACCGTTCCAAAAACCAACTTTGGAATAGACAAGACCTACACGTTCCTCAGTGAAAGAGACTCAAAACCCCATATTTCCCGCAGAGGAATATATCGGACTTGTAAGAATCTTAAAACCTATGTATTGATATGTCTCCATAAGGGAATCAAGTGTGTCTAGAGTGGCATAAACATGGCAGCGAGAATCAGCTCAAACCCACTATAAAAAGGAATTTCAAAAGCAAAACAAAAAAACAGGGAAATTCTTTACAATTCCTTCAGGGTGTCTGAGGAAACATGGAAATACCCTATCTACAATGACAGCTGGATGTGGCATAAGGCTGGACACTTGGGACTGAGAGGATTGGTGAGATTGGGTGAGCAAATGCAGACCCTTTCAAGCAATAATGCATGGCCCCCATTCCATGGGTCCCAACTCTCCAGGTTCAAGGGAATATTACTACAGCTATAACATGTACAGGAAACCTAGAGAATGGACACACTGTGAATACGAAAGGTTTCTAAAACTCAACGAATAGTCCCTCTCCTGGTGCTCCAGTTTGACTTTCCAACTGCCTTACTATCAATCTCCCAACTTGGAGAGACAGGCCCTTTAACCTCCTGGTTTGCAGAGGTTCCCAATTTGGCAGAGGATGGAAGGGACGAGGGAGAACCCATGAGAGAGAGAGTAGCTGTTAGGCATTTGGACGGGCACATGTCACTCTAATTTCCCGGCAGGAAGAAGAATTAACCAAAGTCTCAGCCACCCACCGGGAACCAGTATAGGACATGATCCAAAATTTTGGACTTGCGTTCAGCTGACAAAAAACGAGTTGAGAAATGGAGCTCAGGGGCACAGCAATTCACAAACTGGCAGAGTGATAAAGGACAACTATCGTCCAAAAATCTGTTGACGGAAGTCAACGAGGCGGACTTGAAAGCGAGGCAAAATAGCAGGAAACAGATTTCAAGAGGTACGTTGGAATCGCCTGTAAAGCACAGGAAGAGGGGCACAACTTGGAAAATGGTGCACTTGGCCAAAAAGGGCGTATGCGTTTTCTCCTGAATATATTCAGGAGAAAACGCATACGCCCTTTTTGGCCAAGCAAGCAAGCGGGCAATGCAAATCTGCACTACAAAGAAGTATCACTTCCCACCGGTCAAAAGGGACATCCACAAAATGTGTAAAAACCAGAAAGGCAAGACAGGCCCTGGAGAACAGGGAGCCTTGTTATGCTGTTGGGCGGGATGTAAATTGCCAACTGCCTCACTGGAGGAGTGCATTGTGTTCCCTAAAACAAGTAAACAACAGAGCTACAGAGCCAAGGCCACTTCCTGTCTAGGGAATATACCTTGGGAAAACTGAAAATCAATAAGAAAGAGCCACCTCCAAATTTAGGGCTGCACTGACTACAAGAACCTCAACTTGGGTACACCTTAAATATCCCAGGAAATATAAAAATGGTTCAAAACATTGTGGTACTTACGTACGATGGAATATCCCTCAGCCATGAAATCAATGTCATAAGACAAGTAGCAGCAAAGTGAGTGGATTCAGGTACGATGATTCTAAGTGAAATAAGTCACACAGAAAAAGGAACTTATCATAAGATATCACTTATGATGATCCTGTAAACATGGCTACACGTGAACTGAGTTAGGAAAGAGAACAGAGTCTCACATTTCGAAAACACTCTTATGCCTGCTTAAAGGGGAAGGAGAGGTGGGGTGATGCATAAAACCAGAGTTTGATATAAGCACAGGGACCGTTCCAAAAACCAACTTTGGAATAGACAAGACCTACACGTTCCTCAGTGAAAGAGACTCAAAACCCCATATTTCCCGCAGAGGAATATATCGGACTTGTAAGAATCTTAAAACCTATGTATTGATATGTCTCCATAAGGGAATCAAGTGTGTCTAGAGTGGCATAAACATGGCAGCGAGAATCAGCTCAAACCCACTATAAAAAGGAATTTCAAAAGCAAAACAAAAAAACAGGGAAATTCTTTACAATTCCTTCAGGGTGTCTGAGGAAACATGGAAATACCCTATCTACAATGACAGCTGGATGTGGCATAAGGCTGGACACTTGGGACTGAGAGGATTGGTGAGATTGGGTGAGCAAATGCAGACCCTTCCATGCAATAATGCATGGCCCCCATTCCATGGGTCCCAACTCTCCAGGTTCAAGGGAATATTACTACAGCTATAACATGTACAGGAAACCTAGAGAATGGACACACTGTGAATACGAAAGGTTTCTAAAACTCAACGAATAGTCCCTCTCCTGGTGCTCCAGTTTGACTTTCCAACTGCCTTACTATCAATCTCCCAACGTGGAGAGACAGGCCCTTTAACCTCCTGGTTTGCACAGGTTCCCAATTTGGCAGAGGATGGAAGGGACGAGGGAGAACCCATGAGAGAGTAGCTGTTAGGCATTTGGACGGGCACATGTCACTCTAATTTCCCGGCAGGAAGAAGAATTAACCAAAGTCTCAGCCACCCACCGGGAACCAGTATAGGACATGATCCAAAATTTTGGACTTGCGTTCAGCTCACAAAAAACGAGTTGAGAAATGGAGCTCAGGGGCACAGCAATTCACAAACTGGCAGAGTGATAAAGGACAACTATCGTCCAAAAATCTGTTGAGGGAAGTCAACGAGGTGGACTTGAAAGCGAGGCAAAATAGCAGGAAACAGATTTCAAGATGTACCTTGGAATCGCCTGTAAAGCACAGGAAGAGGGGCACAACTTGGACAATGATGCACTTGTCCAAAAAGGACGTATGCGTTTTCTCCTGAATATATTCAGGAGAAAACGCATACGTCCTTTTTGGCCAAGCAAGCAAGCGGGCAATGCAAATCTGCACTACAAAGAAGTATCACTTCCAACCGGTCAAAAGGGACATCCACAAAATGTGTAAAAACCAGAAAGGCAAGACAGGCCCTGGAGAACAGGGAGCCTTGTTATGCTGATGGGCGGGATGTAAATTGCCAACTGCCTCACTGGAGGAGTGCATTGTGTTCCCTAAAACAAGTAAACAACAGAGCTACAGAGCCAAGGCCACTTCCTGTCTAGGGAATATACCTTGGGAAAACTGAAAATCAATAAGAAAGAGCCACCTCCAAATTTAGGGCTGCACTGACTACAAGAACCTCAACTTGGGTACACCTTAAATATCCCAGGAAATATAAAAATGGTTCAAAACATTGTGGTACTTACGTACGATGGAATATCCCTCAGCCATGAAATCAATGTCATAAGACAAGTAGCAGCAAAGTGAGTGGATTCAGGTACGATGATTCTAAGTGAAATAAGTCACACAGAAAAAGGAACTTATCATAAGATATCACTTATGATGATCCTGTAAACATGGCTACACGTGAACTGAGTTAGGAAAGAGAACAGAGTCTCACATTTCGAAAACACTCTTATGCCTGCTTAAAGGGGAAGGAGAGGTGGGGTGATGCATAAAACCAGAGTTTGATATAAGCACAGGGACCGTTCCAAAAACCAACTTTGGAATAGACAAGACCTACACGTTCCTCAGTGAAAGAGACTCAAAACCCCATATTTCCCGCAGAGGAATATATCGGACTTGTAAGAATCTTAAAACCTATGTATTGATATGTCTCCATAAGGGAATCAAGTGTGTCTAGAGTGGCATAAACATGGCAGCGAGAATCAGCTCAAACCCACTATAAAAAGGAATTTCAAAAGCAAAACAAAAAAACAGGGAAATTCTTTACAATTCCTTCAGGGTGTCTGAGGAAACATGGAAATACCCTATCTACAATGACAGCTGGATGTGGCATAAGGCTGGACACTTGGGACTGAGAGGATTGGTGAGATTGGGTGAGCAAATGCAGACCCTTTCAAGCAATAATGCATGGCCCCCATTCCATGGGTCCCAACTCTCCAGGTTCAAGGGAATATTACTACAGCTATAACATGTACAGGAAACCTAGAGAATGGACACACTGTGAATACGAAAGGTTTCTAAAACTCAACGAATAGTCCCTCTCCTGGTGCTCCAGTTTGACTTTCCAACTGCCTTACTATCAATCTCCCAACGTGGAGAGACAGGCCCTTTAACCTCCTGGTTTGCACAGGTTCCCAATTTGGCAGAGGATGGAAGGGACGAGGGAGAACCCATGAGAGAGTAGCTGTTAGGCATTTGGACGGGCACATGTCACTCTAATTTCCCGGCAGGAAGAAGAATTAACCAAAGTCTCAGCCACCCACCGGGAACCAGTATAGGACATGATCCAAAATTTTGGACTTGCGTTCAGCTCACAAAAAACGAGTTGAGAAATGGAGCTCAGGGGCACAGCAATTCACAAACTGGCAGAGTGATAAAGGACAACTATCGTCCAAAAATCTGTTGAGGGAAGTCAATGAGGCGGACTTGAAAGTGAGGCAAAATAGCAGGAAACAGATTTCAAGAGGTACCTTGGAATCGCCTGTAAAGCACAGGAAGAGGGGCACAACTTGGACAATGGTGCACTTGGCCAAAAAGGGCGTATGCGTTTTCTCCTGAATATATTCAGGAGAAAACGCATACGCCCTTTTTGGCCAAGCAAGCAAGCGGGCAATGCAAATCTGCACTAAAAAGGAGTATCACTTCCCACCGGTCAAAAGGGACATCCACAAAATGTGTAAAAACCAGAAAGGCAAGACAGGCCCTGGAGAACAGGGAGCCTTTTTATGCTGATGGGCGGGATGTAAATTGCCAACTGCCTCACTGGAGGAGTGCATTGTGTTCCCTAAAACAAGTAAACAACAGAGCTACAGAGCCAAGGCCACTTCCAGTCTAGGGAATATACCTTGGGAAAACTGAAAATCAATAAGAAAGAGCCACCTCCAAATTTAGGGCTGCACTGACTACAAGAACCTCAACTTGGGTACACCTTAAATATCCCAGGAAATATAAAAATGGTTCAAAACATGGTGGTACTTACGTATGATGGAATATCCCTCAGCCATGAAATCAATGTCATAAGACCAGTAGCAGCAAAGTGAGTGGATTCAGGTACGATGATTCTAAGTGAAATATGTCACACAGAAAAAGGAACTTATCATAAGATATCACTTATGAAGATCCTGTAAACATGGCTACACGTGAACTGAGTTAGGAAAGAGAACAGAGTCTCACATTTCGAAAACACTCTTATGCCTGCTTAAAGGGGAAGGAGAGGTGGGGTGATGCATAAAACCAGAGTTTGATATAAGCACAGGGACCGTTCCAAAAACCAACTTTGCAATAGACAAGACCTACACGTTCCTCAGTGAAAGAGACTCAAAACCCCATATTTCCCGCAGAGGAATATATCGGACTTGTAAGAATCTTAAAACCTATGTATTGATATGTCTCCATAAGGGAATCAAGTGTGTCTAGAGTGGCATAAACATGGCAGCGAGAATCAGCTCAAACCCACTATAAAAAGGAATTTCAAAAGCAAAACAAAAAAACAGGGAAATTCTTTACAATTCCTTCAGGGTGTCTGAGGAAACATGGAAATACCCTATCTACAATGACAGCTGGATGTGGCATAAGGCTGGACACTTGGGACTGAGAGGATTGGTGAGATTGGGTGAGCAAATGCAGACCCTTTCAAGCAATAATGCATGGCCCCCATTCCATGGGTCCCAACTCTCCAGGTTCAAGGGAATATTACTACAGCTATAACATGTACAGGAAACCTAGAGAATGGACACACTGTGAATACGAAAGGTTTCTAAAACTCAACGAATAGTCCCTCTCCTGGTGCTCCAGTTTGACTTTCCAACTGCCTTACTATCAATCTCCCAACTTGGAGAGACAGGCCCTTTAACCTCCTGGTTTGCACAGGTTCCCAATTTGGCAGAGGATGGAAGGGACGAGGGAGAACCCATGAGAGAGTAGCTGTTAGGCATTTGGACGGGCACATGTCACTCTAATTTCCCGGCAGGAAGAAGAATTAACCAAAGTCTCAGCCACCCACCGGGAACCAGTATAGGACATGATCCAAAATTTTGGACTTGCGTTCAGCTCACAAAAAACGAGTTGAGAAATGGAGCTCAGGGGCACAGCAATTCACAAACTGGCAGAGTGATAAAGGACAACTATCGTCCAAAAATCTGTTGAGGGAAGTCAACGAGGCGGACTTGAGAGCGAGGCAAAATAGCAGGAAACAGATTTCAAGAGGTACGTTGGAATCGCCTGTAAAGCACAGGAAGAGGGGCACAACTTGGACAATGGTGCACTTGGCCAAAAAGGGCGTATGCGTTTTCTCCTGAATATATTCAGGAGAAAACGCATACGCCCTTTTTGGCCAAGCAAGCAAGCGGGCAATGCCAATCTGCACTACAAAGAAGTATCACTTCCCACCGGTCAAAAGGGACATCCACAAAATGTGTAAAAACCAGAAAGGCAAGACAGGCCCTGGAGAACAGGGAGCCTTGTTATGCTGATGGGTGGGATGTACATTGCCAACTGCCTCACTGGAGGAGTGCATTGTGTTCCCTAAAACAAGTAAACCACAGAGCTACAGAGGCAAGGCCACATCCAGTCTAGGGAATATACCTTGGGAAAACTGAAAATCAATATGAAAGAGCCACCTCCAAATTTAGGGCTGCACTGACTACAAGAACCTCAACTTGGGTACACCTTAAATATCCCAGGAAATATAAAAATGGTTCAAAACATTGTGGTACTTACGTACGATGGAATATCCCTCAGCCATGAAATCAATGTCATAAGACCAGTAGCAGCAAAGTGAGTGGATTCAGGTACGATGATTCTAAGTGAAATAAGTCACACAGAAAAAGGAACTTATCATAAGATATCACTTATGAAGATAATGTAAACATGGCTACACGTGAACTGAGTTAGGAAAGAGAACAGAGTCTCACATTTAGAAAACACTCTTATGCCTGCATAAAGGGGATGGAGAGGTGGGGTGATGCATAAAACCAGAGTTTGATATAAGCACAGGGACCGTTCCAAAAACCAACTTTGGAATAGACAAGACCTACACCTTCCTCAGTGAAAGAGACTCAAAACCCCATATTTCCCGCAGAGGAATATATCGGACTAGTAAGAATCTTAAAACCTATGTATTGATATGTCTCCATAAGGGAATCAAGTGTGTCTAGAGTGGCATAAACATGGCAGCGAGAATCAGCTCAAACCCACTATAAAAAGTAATTTCAAAAGCAAAACCAAAAAACAGGGAAATTCTTTACAATTCCTTCAGGGTGTCTGAGGAAACATGGAAAGACCCTATCTACAATGACAGCTGGATGTGGCATAAGGCTGGACACTTGGGACTGAGAGGATTGGTGAGATTGGGTGAGCAAATGCAGACCCGTTCAAGCAATAATGCATGACCCCCATTCCATGGCTCCCAACTCTCCAGGTTCAAGGGAATATTACTACAGCTATAACATGTACAGGAAACGTAGAGAATGCACACACTGTGAATACGAAAGGTTTCTAAAACTCAACGAATAGTCCCTCTCCTGGTGCTCCAGTTTGACTTTCCAACTGCCTTACTATCAATCTCCCAACTTGGAGAGACAGGCCCTTTAACCTCCTGGTTTGCACAGGTTCCCAGTTTGGCAGAGGATGGAAGGGACGAGGGAGAACCCATGAGAGAGTAGCTGTTAGGCATTTGGACGGGCACATGTCACTCTAATTTCCCGGCAGGAAGAAGAATTAACCAAAGTCTCAGCCACCCACCGGGAACCAGTATAGGACATGATCCAAAATTTTGGACTTGCGTTCAGCTCACAAAAAACGAGTTAAGAAATGGAGCTCAGGGGCACAGCAATTCACAAACTGGCAGAGTCATAAAGGACAACTATCGTCCAAAAATCTGTTGACGGAAGTCAACGAGGCGGACTTGAAAGCGAGGCAAAATAGCAGGAAACAGATTTCAAGAGGTACGTTGGAATCGCCTGTAAAGCACAGGAAGAGGGGCACAACTTGGACAATGATGCACTTGGCCAAAAAGGGCGTATGCGTTTTCTCCTGAATATATTCAGGAGAAAACGCATACGCCCTTTTTGGCCAAGCAAGCAAGCGGGCAATGCAAATCTGCACTAAAAAGGAGTATCACTTCCCACCGGTCAAAAGGGACATCCACAAAATGTGTAGAAACCAGAAAGGCAAGAGAGGCCCTGGAGAACAGGGAGCCTTGTTATGCTGATGGGCGGGATGTAAATTGCCAACTGCCTCACTGGAGGAGTGCATTGTGTTCCCTAAAACAAGTAAACAACAGAGCTACAGAGCCAAGGCCACTTCCTGTCTAGGGAATATACCTTGGGAAAACTGAAAATCAATAAGAAAGAGCCACCTCCAAATTTAGGGCTGCACTGACTACAAGAACCTCAACTTGGGTACACCTTAAATATCCCAGGAAATATAAAAATGGTTCAAAACATTGTGGTACTTACGTACGATGGAATATTCCTCAGCCATGAAATCAATGTCATAAGACCAGTAGCAGCAAAGTGAGTGGATTCAGGTACGATGATTCTAAGTGAAATAAGTCACACAGAAAAAGGAACTTATCATAAGATATCACTTATGAAGATCCTGTAAACATGGCTACACGTGAACTGAGTTAGGAAAGAGAACAGAGTCTCACATTTCGAAAACACTCTTATGCCTGCTTAAAGGGGAAGGAGAGGTGGGGTGATGCATAAAACCAGAGTTTGATATAAGCACAGGGACCGTTCCAAAAACCAACTTTGGAATAGACAAGACCTACACATTCCTCAGTGAAAGAGACTCAAAACCCCATATTTCCCGCAGAGGAATATATCGGACTTGTAAGAATCTTAAAACCTATGTATTGATATGTCTCCATAAGGGAATCAAGTGTGTCTAGAGTGGCATAAACATGGCAGCGAGAATCAGCTCAAACCCACTATAAAAAGGAATTTCAAAAGCAAAACAAAAAAACAGGGAAATTCTTTACAATTCCTTCAGGGTGTCTGAGGAAACATGGAAATACCCTATCTACAATGACAGCTGGATGTGGCATAAGGCTGGACACTTGGGACTGAGAGGATTGGTGAGATTGGGTGAGCAAATGCAGACCCTTTCAAGCAATAATGCATGGCCCCCATTCCATGGGTCCCAACTCTCCAGGTTCAAGGGAATATTACTACAGCTATAACATGTACAGGAAACCTAGAGAATGGACACACTGTGAATACGAAAGGTTTCTAAAACTCAACGAATAGTCCCTCTCCTGGTGCTCCAGTTTGACTTTCCAACTGCCTTACTATCAATCTCCCAACTTGGAGAGACAGGCCCTTTAACCTCCTGGTTTGCACAGGTTCCCAATTTGGCAGAGGATGGAAGGGACGAGGGAGAACCCATGAGAGAGTAGCTGTTAGGCATTTGGACGGGCACATGTCACTCTAATTTCCCGGCAGGAAGAAGAATTAACCAAAGTCTCAGCCACCCACCGGGAACCAGTATAGGACATGATCCAAAATTTTGGACTTGCGTTCAGCTCACAAAAAACGAGTTGAGAAATGGAGCTCAGGGGCACAGCAATTCACAAACTGGCAGAGTGATAAAGGACAACTATCGTCCAAAAATCTGTTGGGGGAAGTCAACGAGGTGGACTTGAAAGCGAGGCAAAATAGCAGGAAACAGATTTCAAGAGGTACGTTGGAATCGCCTGTAAAGCACAGGAAGAGGGGCACAACTTGGACAATGATGCACTTGGCCAAAAAGGACGTATGCGTTTTCTCCTGAATATATTCAGGAGAAAACGCATACGCCCTTTTTGGCCAAGCAAGCAAGCGGGCAATGCAAATCTGCACTACAAAGAAGTATCACTTCCCACCCGTCAAAAGGGACATCCACAAAATGTGTAAAAACCAGAAAGGCAAGACAGGCCCTGTTGAACAGGGAGCCTTGTTATGCTGATGGGCGGGATGTAAATTGCCAACTGCCTCACTGGAGGAGTGCATTGTGTTCCCTAAAACAAGTAAACAACAGAGCTACAGAGCCAAGGCCACTTCCAGTCTAGGGAATATACCTTGGGAAAACTGAAAATCAATAAGAAAGAGCCACCTCCAAATTTAGGGCTGCACTGACTACAAGAACCTCAACTTGGGTACACCTTAAATATCCCAGGAAATATAAAAATGGTTCAAAACATTGTGGTACTTACGTACGATGGACTATCCCTCAGCCATGAAATCAATGTCATAAGACCAGTAGCAGCAAAGTGAGTGGATTCAGGTACGATGATTCTAAGTGAAATAAGTCACACAGAAAAAGGAACTTATCATAAGATATCACTTATGAAGATCCTGTAAACATGGCTACACGTGAACTGAGTTAGGAAAGAGAACAGAGTCTCACATTTAGAAAACACTCTTATGCCTGCATAAAGGGGATGGAGAGGTGGGGTGATGCATAAAACCAGAGTTTGATATAAGCACAGGGACCGTTCCAAAAACCAACCTTGGAATAGACAAGACCTACACCTTCCTCAGTGAAAGAGACTCAAAACCCCATATTTCCCGCAGAGGAATATATCTGACTAGTAAGAATCTTAAAACCTATGTATTGATATGACTCCATAAGGGAATCAAGTGTGTCTAGAGTGGCATAAACATGGCAGCGAGAATCAGCTCAAACCCACTATAAAAAGTAATTTCAAAAGCAAAACCAAAAAACAGGGAAATTCTTTACAATTCCTTCAGGGTGTCTGAGGAAACCTGGAAAGACCCTATCTACAATGACAGCTGGATGTGGCATAAGGCTGGACACTTGGGACTGAGAGGATTGGTGAGATTGGGTGAGCAAATGCAGACCCTTTCAAGCAATAATGCATGGCCCCCATTCCATGGGTCCCAACTCTCCAGGTTCAAGGGAATATTACTACAGCTATAACATGTACAGGAAACCTAGAGAATGGACACACTGTGAATACGAAAGGTTTCTAAAACTCAACGAATAGTCCCTCTCCTGGTGCTCCAGTTTGACTTTCCAACTGCCTTACTATCAATCTCCCAACTTGGAGAGACAGGCCCTTTAACCTCCTGGTTTGCACAGGTTCCCAGTTTGGCAGAGGATGGAAGGGACGAGGGAGAACCCATGAGAGAGTAGCTGTTAGGCATTTGGACGGGCACATGTCACTCTAATTTCCCGGCAGGAAGAATAATTAACCAAAGTCTCAGCCACCCACCGGGAACCAGTATAGGACATGATCCAAAATTTTGGACTTGCGTTCAGCTCACAAAAAACGAGTTGAGAAATGGAGCTCAGGGGCACAGCAATTCACAAACTGGCAGAGTGATAAAGGACAACTATCGTCCAAAAATCTGTTGAGGGAAGTCAATGAGGCGGACTTGAAAGCGAGGCAAAATAGCAGGAAACAGATTTCAAGAGGTACGTTGGAATCGCCTGTAAAGCACAGGAAGAGGGGCACAACTTGGACAATGGTGCACTTGGCCAAAAAGGACGTATGCGTTTTCTCCTGAATATATTCAGGAGAAAACGCATACGCCCTTTTTGGCCAAGCAAGCAAGCGGGCAATGCAAATCTGCACTACAAAGAAGTATCACTTCCCACCGGTCAAAAGGGACATCCACAAAATGTGTAAAAACCAGAAAGGCAAGACAGGCCCTGGAGAACAGGGAGCCTTGTTATGCTGATGGGCGGGATGTAAATTGCCAACTGCCTCACTGGAGGAGTGCATTGTGTTCCCTAAAACAAGTAAACAACAGAGCTACAGAGCCAAGGCCACTTCCAGTCTAGGGAATATACCTTGGGAAAACTGAAAATCAATAAGAAAGAGCCACCTCCAAATTAGGGCTGCACTGACTACAAGAACCTCAACTTGGGTACACCTTAAATATCCCAGGAAATATAAAAATGGTTCAAAACATGGTGGTACTTAGGTACGATGGAATATCCCTCAGCCATGAAATCAATGTCATAAGACCAGTAGCAGCAAAGTGAGTGGATTCAGGTACGATGATTCTAAGTGAAATATGTCACACAGAAAAAGGAACTTATCATAAGATATCACTTATGAAGATCCTGTAAACATGGCTACACGTGAACTGAGATAGGAAAGAGAACAGAGTCTCACATTTAGAAAACACTCTTATGCCTGCATAAAGGGGATGGAGAGGTGGGGTGATGCATAAAACCAGAGTTTGATATAAGCACAGGGACCGTTCCAAAAACCAACCTTGGAATAGACAAGACCTACACCTTCCTCAGTGAAAGAGACTCAAAACCCCATATTTCCCGCAGAGGAATATATCTGACTAGTAAGAATCTTAAAACCTATGTATTGATATGACTCCATAAGGGAATCAAGTGTGTCTAGAGTGGCATAAACATGGCAGCGAGAATCAGCTCAAACCCACTATAAAAAGGAATTTCAAAAGCAAAACCAAAAAACAGGGAAATTCTTTACAATTCCTTCAGGGTGTCTGAGGAAACCTGGAAAGACCCTATCTACAATGACAGCTGGATGTGGCATAAGGCTGGACACTTGGGACTGAGAGGATTGGTGAGATTGGGTGAGCAAATGCAGAACCTTCCAAGCAATAATGCATGGCCCCCATTCCATGGGTCCCAACTCTCCAGGTTCAAGGGAATATTACTACAGCTATAACATGTACAGGAAACCTAGAGAATGGACACACTGTGAATACGAAAGGTTTCTAAAACTCAACGAATAGTCCCTCTCCTGGTGCTCCAGTTTGACTTTCCAACTGCCTTACTATCAATCTCCCAACTTGGAGAGACAGGCCCTTTAACCTCCTGGTTTGCAGAGGTTCCCAATTTGGCAGAGGATGGAAGGGACGAGGGAGAACCCATGAGAGAGAGAGTAGCTGTTAGGCATTTGGACGGGCACATGTCACTCTAATTTCCCGGCAGGAAGAAGAATTAACCAAAGTCTCAGCCACCCACCGGGAACCAGTATAGGACATGATCCAAAATTTTGGACTTGCGTTCAGCTCACAAAAAACGAGTTGAGAAATGGAGCTCAGGGGCACAGCAATTCACAAACTGGCAGAGTGATAAAGGACAACTATCGTCCAAAAATCTGTTGACGGAAGTCAACGAGGCGGACTTGAAAGCGAGGCAAAATAGCAGGAAACAGATTTCAAGAGGTACGTTGGAATCGCCTGTAAAGCACAGGAAGAGGGGCACAACTTGGAAAATGGTGCACTTGGCCAAAAAGGGCGTATGCGTTTTCTCCTGAATATATTCAGGAGAAAACGCATACGCCCTTTTTGGCCAAGCAAGCAAGCGGGCAATGCAAATCTGCACTACAAAGAAGTATCACTTCCCACCGGTCAAAAGGGACATCCACAAAATGTGTAAAA
Source organism: Mesoplodon densirostris (assembly GCF_025265405.1). NCBI lineage: Eukaryota > Metazoa > Chordata > Mammalia > Artiodactyla > Ziphiidae > Mesoplodon > Mesoplodon densirostris. Next base: position 2,686,578 of record NW_026778200.1, on the reverse strand, counting down.
ACCAGAAAGGCAAGACAGGCCCTGGAGAACAGGGAGCCTTGTTATGCTGTTGGGCGGGATGTAAATTGCCAACTGCCTCACTGGAGGAGTGCATTGTGTTCCCTAAAACAAGTAAACAACAGAGCTACAGAGCCAAGGCCACTTCCTGTCTAGGGAATATACCTTGGGAAAACTGAAAATCAATAAGAAAGAGCCACCTCCAAATTTAGGGCTGCACTGACTACAAGAACCTCAACTTGGGTACACCTTAAATATCCCAGGAAATATAAAAATGGTTCAAAACATTGTGGTACTTACGTACGATGGAATATCCCTCAGCCATGAAATCAATGTCATAAGACAAGTAGCAGCAAAGTGAGTGGATTCAGGTACGATGATTCTAAGTGAAATAAGTCACACAGAAAAAGGAACTTATCATAAGATATCACTTATGATGATCCTGTAAACATGGCTACACGTGAACTGAGTTAGGAAAGAGAACAGAGTCTCACATTTCGAAAACACTCTTATGCCTGCTTAAAGGGGAAGGAGAGGTGGGGTGATGCATAAAACCAGAGTTTGATATAAGCACAGGGACCGTTCCAAAAACCAACTTTGGAATAGACAAGACCTACACGTTCCTCAGTGAAAGAGACTCAAAACCCCATATTTCCCGCAGAGGAATATATCGGACTTGTAAGAATCTTAAAACCTATGTATTGATATGTCTCCATAAGGGAATCAAGTGTGTCTAGAGTGGCATAAACATGGCAGCGAGAATCAGCTCAAACCCACTATAAAAAGGAATTTCAAAAGCAAAACAAAAAAACAGGGAAATTCTTTACAATTCCTTCAGGGTGTCTGAGGAAACATGGAAATACCCTATCTACAATGACAGCTGGATGTGGCATAAGGCTGGACACTTGGGACTGAGAGGATTGGTGAGATTGGGGGAGCAAATGCAGACCCTTTCAAGCAATAATGCATGGCCCCCATTCCATGGGTCCCAACTCTCCAGGTTCAAGGGAATATTACTACAGCTATAACATGTACAGGAAACCTAGAGAATGGACACACTGTGAATACGAAAGGTTTCTAAAACTCAACGAATAGTCCCTCTCCTGGTGCTCCAGTTTGACTTTCCAACTGCCTTACTATCAATCTCCCAACGTGGAGAGACAGGCCTTTTAACCTCCTGGTTTGCACAGGTTCCCAATTTGGCAGAGGATGGAAGGGACGAGGGAGAACCCATGAGAGAGTAGCTGTTAGGCATTTGGACGGGCACATGTCACTCTAATTTCCCGGCAGGAAGAAGAATTAACCAAAGTCTCAGCCACCCACCGGGAACCAGTATAGGACATGATCCAAAATTTTGGACTTGCGTTCAGCTCACAAAAAACGAGTTGAGAAATGGAGCTCAGGGGCACAGCAATTCACAAACTGGCAGAGTGATAAAGGACAACTATCGTCCAAAAATCTGTTGAGGGAAGTCAACGAGGTGGACTTGAAAGCGAGGCAAAATAGCAGGAAACAGATTTCAAGAGGTACCTTGGAATCGCCTGTAAAGCACAGGAAGAGGGGCACAACTTGGACAATGGTGCACTTGGCCAAAAAGGGCGTATGCGTTTTCTCCTGAATATATTCAGGAGAAAACGCATACGCCCTTTTGGCCAAGCAAGCAAGCGGGCAATGCAAATCTGCACTAAAAAGGAGTATCACTTCCCACCGGTCAAAAGGGACATCCACAAAATGTGTAAAAACCAGAAAGGCAAGACAGGCCCTGGAGAACAGGGAGCCTTTTTATGCTGATGGGCGGGATGTAAATTGCCAACTGCCTCACTGGAGGAGTGCATTGTGTTCCCTAAAACAAGTAAACAACAGAGCTACAGAGCCAAGGCCACTTCCAGTCTAGGGAATATACCTTGGGAAAACTGAAAATCAATAAGAAAGAGCCACCTCCAAATTTAGGGCTGCACTGACTACAAGAACCTCAACTTGGGTACACCTTAAATATCCCAGGAAATATAAAAATGGTTCAAAACATGGTGGTACTTACGTATGATGGAATATCCCTCAGCCATGAAATCAATGTCATAAGACCAGTAGCAGCAAAGTGAGTGGATTCAGGTACGATGATTCTAAGTGAAATATGTCACACAGAAAAAGGAACTTATCATAAGATATCACTTATGAAGATCCTGTAAACATGGCTACACTTGAACTGAGTTAGGAAAGAGAACAGAGTCTCACATTTCGAAAACACTCTTATGCCTGCTTAAAGGGGAAGGAGAGGTGGGGTGATGCATAAAACCAGAGTTTGATATAAGCACAGGGACCGTTCCAAAAACCAACTTTGGAATAGACAAGACCTACACGTTCCTCAGTGAAAGAGACTCAAAACCCCATATTTCCCGCAGAGGAATATATCGGACTTGTAAGAATCTTAAAACCTATGTATTGATATGTCTCCATAAGGGAATCAAGTGTGTCTAGAGTGGCATAAACATGGCAGCGAGAATCAGCTCAAACCCACTATAAAAAGGAATTTCAAAAGCAAAACAAAAAAACAGGGAAATTCTTTACAATTCCTTCAGGGTGTCTGAGGAAACATGGAAATACCCTATCTACAATGACAGCTGGATGTGGCATAAGGCTGGACACTTGGGACTGAGAGGATTGGTGAGATTGGGTGAGCAAATGCAGACCCTTTCAAGCAATAATGCATGGCCCCCATTCCATGGGTCCCAACTCTCCAGGTTCAAGGGAATATTACTACAGCTATAACATGTACAGGAAACCTAGAGAATGGACACACTGTGAATACGAAAGGTTTCTAAAACTCAACGAATAGTCCCTCTCCTGGTGCTCCAGTTTGACTTTCCAACTGCCTTACTATCAATCTCCCAACTTGGAGAGACAGGCCCTTTAACCTCCTGGTTTGCACAGGTTCCCAATTTGGCAGAGGATGGAAGGGACGAGGGAGAACCCATGAGAGAGTAGCTGTTAGGCATTTGGACGGGCACATGTCACTCTAATTTCCCGGCAGGAAGAAGAATTAACCAAAGTCTCAGCCACCCACCGGGAACCAGTATAGGACATGATCCAAAATTTTGGACTTGCGTTCAGCTCACAAAAAACGAGTTGAGAAATGGAGCTCAGGGGCACAGCAATTCACAAACTGGCAGAGTGATAAAGGACAACTATCGTCCAAAAATCTGTTGAGGGAAGTCAACGAGGCGGACTTGAGAGCGAGGCAAAATAGCAGGAAACAGATTTCAAGAGGTACGTTGGAATCGCCTGTAAAGCACAGGAAGAGGGGCACAACTTGGACAATGGTGCACTTGGCCAAAAAGGGCGTATGCGTTTTCTCCTGAATATATTCAGGAGAAAACGCATACGCCCTTTTTGGCCAAGCAAGCAAGCGGGCAATGCCAATCTGCACTACAAAGAAGTATCACTTCCCACCGGTCAAAAGGGACATCCACAAAATGTGTAAAAACCAGAAAGGCAAGACAGGCCCTGGAGAACAGGGAGCCTTGTTATGCTGATGGGTGGGATGTACATTGCCAACTGCCTCACTGGAGGAGTGCATTGTGTTCCCTAAAACAAGTAAACCACAGAGCTACAGAGGCAAGGCCACATCCAGTCTAGGGAATATACCTTGGGAAAACTGAAAATCAATATGAAAGAGCCACCTCCAAATTTAGGGCTGCACTGACTACAAGAACCTCAACTTGGGTACACCTTAAATATCCCAGGAAATATAAAAATGGTTCAAAACATTGTGGTACTTACGTACGATGGAATATCCCTCAGCCATGAAATCAATGTCATAAGACCAGTAGCAGCAAAGTGAGTGGATTCAGGTACGATGATTCTAAGTGAAATAAGTCACACAGAAAAAGGAACTTATCATAAGATATCACTTATGAAGATAATGTAAACATGGCTACACGTGAACTGAGTTAGGAAAGAGAACAGAGTCTCACATTTAGAAAACACTCTTATGCCTGCATAAAGGGGATGGAGAGGTGGGGTGATGCATAAAACCAGAGTTTGATATAAGCACAGGGACCGTTCCAAAAACCAACTTTGGAATAGACAAGACCTACACCTTCCTCAGTGAAAGAGACTCAAAACCCCATATTTCCCGCAGAGGAATATATCGGACTAGTAAGAATCTTAAAACCTATGTATTGATATGTCTCCATAAGGGAATCAAGTGTGTCTAGAGTGGCATAAACATGGCAGCGAGAATCAGCTCAAACCCACTATAAAAAGTAATTTCAAAAGCAAAACCAAAAAACAGGGAAATTCTTTACAATTCCTTCAGGGTGTCTGAGGAAACATGGAAAGACCCTATCTACAATGACAGCTGGATGTGGCATAAGGCTGGACACTTGGGACTGAGAGGATTGGTGAGATTGGGTGAGCAAATGCAGCCCCGTTCAAGCAATAATGCATGACCCCCATTCCATGGATCCCAACTCTCCAGGTTCAAGGGAATATTACTACAGCTATAACATGTACAGGAAACGTAGAGAATGCACACACTGTGAATACGAAAGGTTTCTAAAACTCAACGAATAGTCCCTCTCCTGGTGCTCCAGTTTGACTTTCCAACTGCCTTACTATCAATCTCCCAACTTGGAGAGACAGGCCCTTTAACCTCCTGGTTTGCACAGGTTCCCAGTTTGGCAGAGGATGGAAGGGACGAGGGAGAACCCATGAGAGAGTAGCTGTTAGGCATTTGGACGGGCACATGTCACTCTAATTTCCCGGCAGGAAGAAGAATTAACCAAAGTCTCAGCCACCCACCGGGAACCAGTATAGGACATGATCCAAAATTTTGGACTTGCGTTCAGCTCACAAAAAACGAGTTAAGAAATGGAGCTCAGGGGCACAGCAATTCACAAACTGGCAGAGTCATAAAGGACAACTATCGTCCAAAAATCTGTTGACGGAAGTCAACGAGGCGGACTTGAAAGCGAGGCAAAATAGCAGGAAACAGATTTCAAGAGGTACGTTGGAATCGCCTGTAAAGCACAGGAAGAGGGGCACAACTTGGACAATGATGCACTTGGCCAAAAAGGGCGTATGCGTTTTCTCCTGAATATATTCAGGAGAAAACGCATACGCCCTTTTTGGCCAAGCAAGCAAGCGGGCAATGCAAATCTGCACTAAAAAGGAGTATCACTTCCCACCGGTCAAAAGGGACATCCACAAAATGTGTAGAAACCAGAAAGGCAAGAGAGGCCCTGGAGAACAGGGAGCCTTGTTATGCTGATGGGCGGGATGTAAATTGCCAACTGCCTCACTGGAGGAGTGCATTGTGTTCCCTAAAACAAGTAAACAACAGAGCTACAGAGCCAAGGCCACTTCCTGTCTAGGGAATATACCTTGGGAAAACTGAAAATCAATAAGAAAGAGCCACCTCCAAATTTAGGGCTGCACTGACTACAAGAACCTCAACTTGGGTACACCTTAAATATCCCAGGAAATATAAAAATGGTTCAAAACATTGTGGTACTTACGTACGATGGAATATTCCTCAGCCATGAAATCAATGTCATAAGACCAGTAGCAGCAAAGTGAGTGGATTCAGGTACGATGATTCTAAGTGAAATAAGTCACACAGAAAAAGGAACTTATCATAAGATATCACTTATGAAGATCCTGTAAACATGGCTACACGTGAACTGAGTTAGGAAAGAGAACAGAGTCTCACATTTCGAAAACACTCTTATGCCTGCTTAAAGGGGAAGGAGAGGTGGGGTGATGCATAAAACCAGAGTTTGATATAAGCACAGGGACCGTTCCAAAAACCAACTTTGGAATAGACAAGACCTACACATTCCTCAGTGAAAGAGACTCAAAACCCCATATTTCCCGCAGAGGAATATATCGGACTTGTAAGAATCTTAAAACCTATGTATTGATATGTCTCCATAAGGGAATCAAGTGTGTCTAGAGTGGCATAAACATGGCAGCGAGAATCAGCTCAAACCCACTATAAAAAGGAATTTCAAAAGCAAAACAAAAAAACAGGGAAATTCTTTACAATTCCTTCAGGGTGTCTGAGGAAACATGGAAATACCCTATCTACAATGACAGCTGGATGTGGCATAAGGCTGGACACTTGGGACTGAGAGGATTGGTGAGATTGGGTGAGCAAATGCAGACCCTTTCAAGCAATAATGCATGGCCCCCATTCCATGGGTCCCAACTCTCCAGGTTCAAGGGAATATTACTACAGCTATAACATGTACAGGAAACCTAGAGAATGGACACACTGTGAATACGAAAGGTTTCTAAAACTCAACGAATAGTCCCTCTCCTGGTGCTCCAGTTTGACTTTCCAACTGCCTTACTATCAATCTCCCAACTTGGAGAGACAGGCCCTTTAACCTCCTGGTTTGCACAGGTTCCCAATTTGGCAGAGGATGGAAGGGACGAGGGAGAACCCATGAGAGAGTAGCTGTTAGGCATTTGGACGGGCACATGTCACTCTAATTTCCCGGCAGGAAGAAGAATTAACCAAAGTCTCAGCCACCCACCGGGAACCAGTATAGGACATGATCCAAAATTTTGGACTTGCGTTCAGCTCACAAAAAACGAGTTGAGAAATGGAGCTCAGGGGCACAGCAATTCACAAACTGGCAGAGTGATAAAGGACAACTATCGTCCAAAAATCTGTTGGGGGAAGTCAACGAGGTGGACTTGAAAGCGAGGCAAAATAGCAGGAAACAGATTTCAAGAGGTACGTTGGAATCGCCTGTAAAGCACAGGAAGAGGGGCACAACTTGGACAATGATGCACTTGGCCAAAAAGGACGTATGCGTTTTCTCCTGAATATATTCAGGAGAAAACGCATACGCCCTTTTTGGCCAAGCAAGCAAGCGGGCAATGCAAATCTGCACTACAAAGAAGTATCACTTCCCACCCGTCAAAAGGGACATCCACAAAATGTGTAAAAACCAGAAAGGCAAGACAGGCCCTGTTGAACAGGGAGCCTTGTTATGCTGATGGGCGGGATGTAAATTGCCAACTGCCTCACTGGAGGAGTGCATTGTGTTCCCTAAAACAAGTAAACAACAGAGCTACAGAGCCAAGGCCACTTCCAGTCTAGGGAATATACCTTGGGAAAACTGAAAATCAATAAGAAAGAGCCACCTCCAAATTTAGGGCTGCACTGACTACAAGAACCTCAACTTGGGTACACCTTAAATATCCCAGGAAATATAAAAATGGTTCAAAACATTGTGGTACTTACGTACGATGGACTATCCCTCAGCCATGAAATCAATGTCATAAGACCAGTAGCAGCAAAGTGAGTGGATTCAGGTACGATGATTCTAAGTGAAATAAGTCACACAGAAAAAGGAACTTATCATAAGATATCACTTATGAAGATCCTGTAAACATGGCTACACGTGAACTGAGTTAGGAAAGAGAACAGAGTCTCACATTTAGAAAACACTCTTATGCCTGCATAAAGGGGATGGAGAGGTGGGGTGATGCATAAAACCAGAGTTTGATATAAGCACAGGGACCGTTCCAAAAACCAACCTTGGAATAGACAAGACCTACACCTTCCTCAGTGAAAGAGACTCAAAACCCCATATTTCCCGCAGAGGAATATATCTGACTAGTAAGAATCTTAAAACCTATGTATTGATATGACTCCATAAGGGAATCAAGTGTGTCTAGAGTGGCATAAACATGGCAGCGAGAATCAGCTCAAACCCACTATAAAAAGTAATTTCAAAAGCAAAACCAAAAAACAGGGAAATTCTTTACAATTCCTTCAGGGTGTCTGAGGAAACCTGGAAAGACCCTATCTACAATGACAGCTGGATGTGGCATAAGGCTGGACACTTGGGACTGAGAGGATTGGTGAGATTGGGTGAGCAAATGCAGACCCTTTCAAGCAATAATGCATGGCCCCCATTCCATGGGTCCCAACTCTCCAGGTTCAAGGGAATATTACTACAGCTATAACATGTACAGGAAACCTAGAGAATGGACACACTGTGAATACGAAAGGTTTCTAAAACTCAACGAATAGTCCCTCTCCTGGTGCTCCAGTTTGACTTTCCAACTGCCTTACTATCAATCTCCCAACTTGGAGAGACAGGCCCTTTAACCTCCTGGTTTGCACAGGTTCCCAGTTTGGCAGAGGATGGAAGGGACGAGGGAGAACCCATGAGAGAGTAGCTGTTAGGCATTTGGACGGGCACATGTCACTCTAATTTCCCGGCAGGAAGAATAATTAACCAAAGTCTCAGCCACCCACCGGGAACCAGTATAGGACATGATCCAAAATTTTGGACTTGCGTTCAGCTCACAAAAAACGAGTTGAGAAATGGAGCTCAGGGGCACAGCAATTCACAAACTGGCAGAGTGATAAAGGACAACTATCGTCCAAAAATCTGTTGAGGGAAGTCAATGAGGCGGACTTGAAAGCGAGGCAAAATAGCAGGAAACAGATTTCAAGAGGTACGTTGGAATCGCCTGTAAAGCACAGGAAGAGGGGCACAACTTGGACAATGGTGCACTTGGCCAAAAAGGACGTATGCGTTTTCTCCTGAATATATTCAGGAGAAAACGCATACGCCCTTTTTGGCCAAGCAAGCAAGCGGGCAATGCAAATCTGCACTACAAAGAAGTATCACTTCCCACCGGTCAAAAGGGACATCCACAAAATGTGTAAAAACCAGAAAGGCAAGACAGGCCCTGGAGAACAGGGAGCCTTGTTATGCTGATGGGCGGGATGTAAATTGCCAACTGCCTCACTGGAGGAGTGCATTGTGTTCCCTAAAACAAGTAAACAACAGAGCTACAGAGCCAAGGCCACTTCCAGTCTAGGGAATATACCTTGGGAAAACTGAAAATCAATAAGAAAGAGCCACCTCCAAATTAGGGCTGCACTGACTACAAGAACCTCAACTTGGGTACACCTTAAATATCCCAGGAAATATAAAAATGGTTCAAAACATGGTGGTACTTAGGTACGATGGAATATCCCTCAGCCATGAAATCAATGTCATAAGACCAGTAGCAGCAAAGTGAGTGGATTCAGGTACGATGATTCTAAGTGAAATATGTCACACAGAAAAAGGAACTTATCATAAGATATCACTTATGAAGATCCTGTAAACATGGCTACACGTGAACTGAGATAGGAAAGAGAACAGAGTCTCACATTTAGAAAACACTCTTATGCCTGCATAAAGGGGATGGAGAGGTGGGGTGATGCATAAAACCAGAGTTTGATATAAGCACAGGGACCGTTCCAAAAACCAACCTTGGAATAGACAAGACCTACACCTTCCTCAGTGAAAGAGACTCAAAACCCCATATTTCCCGCAGAGGAATATATCTGACTAGTAAGAATCTTAAAACCTATGTATTGATATGACTCCATAAGGGAATCAAGTGTGTCTAGAGTGGCATAAACATGGCAGCGAGAATCAGCTCAAACCCACTATAAAAAGGAATTTCAAAAGCAAAACCAAAAAACAGGGAAATTCTTTACAATTCCTTCAGGGTGTCTGAGGAAACCTGGAAAGACCCTATCTACAATGACAGCTGGATGTGGCATAAGGCTGGACACTTGGGACTGAGAGGATTGGTGAGATTGGGTGAGCAAATGCAGAACCTTCCAAGCAATAATGCATGGCCCCCATTCCATGGGTCCCAACTCTCCAGGTTCAAGGGAATATTACTACAGCTATAACATGTACAGGAAACCTAGAGAATGGACACACTGTGAATACGAAAGGTTTCTAAAACTCAACGAATAGTCCCTCTCCTGGTGCTCCAGTTTGACTTTCCAACTGCCTTACTATCAATCTCCCAACTTGGAGAGACAGGCCCTTTAACCTCCTGGTTTGCAGAGGTTCCCAATTTGGCAGAGGATGGAAGGGACGAGGGAGAACCCATGAGAGAGAGAGTAGCTGTTAGGCATTTGGACGGGCACATGTCACTCTAATTTCCCGGCAGGAAGAAGAATTAACCAAAGTCTCAGCCACCCACCGGGAACCAGTATAGGACATGATCCAAAATTTTGGACTTGCGTTCAGCTCACAAAAAACGAGTTGAGAAATGGAGCTCAGGGGCACAGCAATTCACAAACTGGCAGAGTGATAAAGGACAACTATCGTCCAAAAATCTGTTGACGGAAGTCAACGAGGCGGACTTGAAAGCGAGGCAAAATAGCAGGAAACAGATTTCAAGAGGTACGTTGGAATCGCCTGTAAAGCACAGGAAGAGGGGCACAACTTGGAAAATGGTGCACTTGGCCAAAAAGGGCGTATGCGTTTTCTCCTGAATATATTCAGGAGAAAACGCATACGCCCTTTTTGGCCAAGCAAGCAAGCGGGCAATGCAAATCTGCACTACAAAGAAGTATCACTTCCCACCGGTCAAAAGGGACATCCACAAAATGTGTAAAAACCAGAAAGGCAAGACAGGCCCTGGAGAACAGGGAGCCTTGTTATGCTGTTGGGCGGGATGTAAATTGCCAACTGCCTCACTGGAGGAGTGCATTGTGTTCCCTAAAACAAGTAAACAACAGAGCTACAGAGCCAAGGCCACTTCCTGTCTAGGGAATATACCTTGGGAAAACTGAAAATCAATAAGAAAGAGCCACCTCCAAATTTAGGGCTGCACTGACTACAAGAACCTCAACTTGGGTACACCTTAAATATCCCAGGAAATATAAAAATGGTTCAAAACATTGTGGTACTTACGTACGATGGAATATCCCTCAGCCATGAAATCAATGTCATAAGACAAGTAGCAGCAAAGTGAGTGGATTCAGGTACGATGATTCTAAGTGAAATAAGTCACACAGAAAAAGGAACTTATCATAAGATATCACTTATGATGATCCTGTAAACATGGCTACACGTGAACTGAGTTAGGAAAGAGAACAGAGTCTCACATTTCGAAAACACTCTTATGCCTGCTTAAAGGGGAAGGAGAGGTGGGGTGATGCATAAAACCAGAGTTTGATATAAGCACAGGGACCGTTCCAAAAACCAACTTTGGAATAGACAAGACCTACACGTTCCTCAGTGAAAGAGACTCAAAACCCCATATTTCCCGCAGAGGAATATATCGGACTTGTAAGAATCTTAAAACCTATGTATTGATATGTCTCCATAAGGGAATCAAGTGTGTCTAGAGTGGCATAAACATGGCAGCGAGAATCAGCTCAAACCCACTATAAAAAGGAATTTCAAAAGCAAAACAAAAAAACAGGGAAATTCTTTACAATTCCTTCAGGGTGTCTGAGGAAACATGGAAATACCCTATCTACAATGACAGCTGGATGTGGCATAAGGCTGGACACTTGGGACTGAGAGGATTGGTGAGATTGGGGGAGCAAATGCAGACCCTTTCAAGCAATAATGCATGGCCCCCATTCCATGGGTCCCAACTCTCCAGGTTCAAGGGAATATTACTACAGCTATAACATGTACAGGAAACCTAGAGAATGGACACACTGTGAATACGAAAGGTTTCTAAAACTCAACGAATAGTCCCTCTCCTGGTGCTCCAGTTTGACTTTCCAACTGCCTTACTATCAATCTCCCAACGTGGAGAGACAGGCCTTTTAACCTCCTGGTTTGCACAGGTTCCCAATTTGGCAGAGGATGGAAGGGACGAGGGAGAACCCATGAGAGAGTAGCTGTTAGGCATTTGGACGGGCACATGTCACTCTAATTTCCCGGCAGGAAGAAGAATTAACCAAAGTCTCAGCCACCCACCGGGAACCAGTATAGGACATGATCCAAAATTTTGGACTTGCGTTCAGCTCACAAAAAACGAGTTGAGAAATGGAGCTCAGGGGCACAGCAATTCACAAACTGGCAGAGTGATAAAGGACAACTATCGTCCAAAAATCTGTTGAGGGAAGTCAACGAGGTGGACTTGAAAGCGAGGCAAAATAGCAGGAAACAGATTTCAAGATGTACCTTGGAATCGCCTGTAAAGCACAGGAAGAGGGGCACAACTTGGACAATGATGCACTTGTCCAAAAAGGACGTATGCGTTTTCTCCTGAATATATTCAGGAGAAAACGCATACGTCCTTTTTGGCCAAGCAAGCAAGCGGGCAATGCAAATCTGCACTACAAAGAAGTATCACTTCCAACCGGTCAAAAGGGACATCCACAAAATGTGTAAAAACCAGAAAGGCAAGACAGGCCCTGGAGAACAGGGAGCCTTGTTATGCTGATGGGCGGGATGTAAATTGCCAACTGCCTCACTGGAGGAGTGCATTGTGTTCCCTAAAACAAGTAAACAACAGAGCTACAGAGCCAAGGCCACTTCCAGTGTAGGGAATATACCTTGGGAAAACTGAAAATCAATAAGAAAGAGCCACCTCCAAATTTAGGGCTGCACTGACTACAAGAACCTCAACTTGGGTACACCTTAAATATCCCAGGAAATATAAAAATGGTTCAAAACATTGTGGTACTTACGTACGATGGACTATCCCTCAGCCATGAAATCAATGTCATAAGACCAGTAGCAGCAAAGTGAGTGGATTCAGGTACGATGATTCTAAGTGAAATAAGTCACACAGAAAAAGGAACTTATCATAAGATATCACTTATGAAGATCCTGTAAACATGGCTACACGTGAACTGAGTTAGGAAAGAGAACAGAGTCTCACATTTAGGAAACACTCTTATGCCTGCATAAAGGGGATGGAGAGGTGGGGTGATGCATAAAACCAGAGTTTGATATAAGCACAGGGACCGTTCCAAAAACCAACCTTGGAATAGACAAGACCTACACCTTCCTCAGTGAAAGAGACTCAAAACCCCATATTTCCCGCAGAAGAATATATCTGACTAGTAAGAATCTTAAAACCTATGTATTGATATGACTCCATAAGGGAATCAAGTGTGTCTAGAGTGGCATAAACATGGCAGCGAGAATCAGCTCAAACCCACTATAAAAAGTAATTTCAAAAGCAAAACCAAAAAACAGGGAAATTCTTTACAATTCCTTCAGGGTGTCTGAGGAAACCTGGAAAGACCCTATCTACAATGACAGCTGGATGTGGCATAAGGCTGGACACTTGGGACTGAGAGGATTGGTGAGATTGGGTGAGCAAATGCAGACCCTTTCAAGCAATAATGCATGGCCCCCATTCCATGGGTCCCAACTCTCCAGGTTCAAGGGAATATTACTACAGCTATAACATGTACAGAAAACCTAGAGAATGGACACACTGTGAATACGAAAGGTTTCTAAAACTCAACGAATAGTCCCTCTCCTGGTGCGCCAGTTTGACTTTCCAACTGCCTTACTATAAATCTCCCAACTTGGTGAGACAGGCCCTTTAACCTCCTGGTTTGCACAGGTTCCCAATTTGGCAGAGGATGGAAGGGACGAGGGAGAACCCATGAGAGAGTAGCTGTTAGGCATTTGGACGGGCACATGTCACTCTAATTTCCCGGCAGGAAGAAGAATTAACCAAAGTCTCAGCCACCCACCGGGAACCAGTATAGGACATGATCCAAAATTTTGGACTTGCGTTCAGCTCACAAAAAACGAGTTGAGAAATGGAGCTCAGGGGCACAGCAATTCACAAACTGGCAGAGTGATAAAGGACAACTATCGTCCAAAAATCTGTTGAGGGAAGTCAATGAGGCGGACTTGAGAGCGAGGCAAAATAGCAGGAAACAGATTTCAAGAGGTACGTTGGAATCGCCTGTAAAGCACAGGAAGAGGGGCACAACTTGGACAATGGTGCACTTGGCCAAAAAGGGCGTATGCGTTTTCTCCTGAATATATTCAGGAGAAAACGCATACGTCCTTTTTGGCCAAGCAAGCAAGCGGGCAATGCCAATCTGCACTACAAAGAAGTATCACTTCCCACCGGTCAAAAGGGACATCCACAAAATGTGTAAAAACCAGAAAGGCAAGACAGGCCCTGGAGAACAGGGAGCCTTGTTATGCTGATGGGTGGGATGTACATTGCCAACTGCCTCACTGGAGGAGTGCATTGTGTTCCCTAAAACAAGTAAACAACAGAGCTACAGAGCCAAGGCCACATCCAGTCTAGGGAATATACCTTGGGAAAACTGAAAATCAATATGAAAGAGCCACCTCCAAATTTAGGGCTGCACTGACTACAAGAACCTCAACTTGGGTACACCTTAAATATCCCAGGAAATATAAAAATGGTTCAAAACATTGTGGTACTTACGTACGATGGAATATCCCTCAGCCATGAAATCAATGTCATAAGACCAGTAGCAGCAAAGTGAGTGGATTCAGGTACGATGATTCTAAGTGAAATAAGTCACACAGAAAAAGGAACTTATCATAAGATATCACTTATGAAGATAATGTAAACATGGCTACACGTGAACTGAGTTAGGAAAGAGAACAGAGTCTCACATTTAGAAAACACTCTTATGCCTGCATAAAGGGGATGGAGAGGTGGGGTGATGCATAAAACCAGAGTTTGATATAAGCACAGGGACCGTTCCAAAAACCAACTTTGGAATAGACAAGACCTACACCTTCCTCAGTGAAATAGACTCAAAACCCCATATTTCCCGCAGAGGAATATATAGGACTAGTAAGAATCTTAAAACCTATGTATTGATATGTCTCCATAAGGGAATCAAGTGTGTCTAGAGTGGCATAAACATGGCAGCGAGAATCAGCTCAAACCCACTATAAAAAGTAATTTCAAAAGCAAAACCAAAAAACAGGGAAATTCTTTACAATTCCTTCAGGGTGTCTGAGGAAACATGGAAAGACCCTATCTACAATGACAGCTGGATGTGGCATAAGGCTGGACACTTGGGACTGAGAGGATTGGTGAGATTGGGTGAGCAAATGCAGACCCGTTCAAGCAATAATGCATGGCCCCCATTCCATGGCTCCCAACTCTCCAGGTTCAAGGGAATATTACTACAGCTATAACATGTACAGGAAACGTAGAGAATTCACACACTGTGAATACGAAAGGTTTCTAAAACTCAACGAATAGTCCCTCTCCTGGTGCTCCAGTTTGACTTTCCAACTGCCTTACTATCAATCTCCCAACTTGGAGAGACAGGCCCTTTAACCTCCTGGTTTGCACAGGTTCCCAGTTTGGCAGAGGATGGAAGGGACGAGGGAGAACCCATGAGAGAGTAGCTGTTAGGCATTTGGACGGGCACATGTCACTCTAATTTCCCGGCAGGAAGAAGAATTAACCAAAGTCTCAGCCACCCACCGGGAACCAGTATAGGACATGATCCAAAATTTTGGACTTGCGTTCAGCTCACAAAAAACGAGTTAAGAAATGGAGCTCAGGGGCACAGCAATTCACAAACTGGCAGAGTCATAAAGGACAACTATCGTCCAAAAATCTGTTGAGGGAAGTCAACGAGGCGGACTTGAAAGCGAGGCAAAATAGCAGGAAACAGATTTCAAGAGGTACGTTGGAATCGCCTGTAAAGCACAGGAAGAGGGGCACAACTTGGACAATGATGCACTTGGCCAAAAAGGGCGTATGCGTTTTCTCCTGAATATATTCAGGAGAAAACGCATACGCCCTTTTTGGCCAAGCAAGCAAGCGGGCAATGCAAATCTGCACTAAAAAGGAGTATCACTTCCCACCGGTCAAAAGGGACATCCACAAAATGTGTAGAAACCAGAAAGGCAAGAGAGGCCCTGGAGAACAGGGAGCCTTGTTATGCTGATGGGCGGGATGTAAATTGCCAACTGCCTCACTGGAGGAGTGCATTGTGTTCCCTAAAACAAGTAAACAACAGAGCTACAGAGCCAAGGCCACTTCCTGTCTAGGGAATATACCTTGGGAAAACTGAAAATCAATAAGAAAGAGCCACCTCCAAATTTAGGGCTGCACTGACTACAAGAACCTCAACTTGGGTACACCTTAAATATCCCAGGAAATATAAAAATGGTTCAAAACATTGTGGTACTTACGTACGATGGAATATTCCTCAGCCATGAAATCAATGTCATAAGACCAGTAGCAGCAAAGTGAGTGGATTCAGGTACGATGATTCTAAGTGAAATAAGTCACACAGAAAAAGGAACTTATCATAAGATATCACTTATGAAGATCCTGTAAACATGGCTACACGTGAACTGAGTTAGGAAAGAGAACAGAGTCTCACATTTCGAAAACACTCTTATGCCTGCTTAAAGGGGAAGGAGAGGTGGGGTGATGCATAAAACCAGAGTTTGATATAAGCACAGGGACCGTTCCAAAAACCAACTTTGGAATAGACAAGACCTACACGTTCCTCAGTGAAAGAGACTCAAAACCCCATATTTACCGCAGAGGAATATATCGGACTTGTAAGAATCTTAAAACCTATGTATTGATATGTCTCCATAAGGGAATCAAGTGTGTCTAGAGTGGCATAAACATGGCAGCGAGAATCAGCTCAAACCCACTATAAAAAGGAATTTCAAAAGCAAAACAAAAAAACAGGGAAATTCTTTACAATTCCTTCAGGGTGTCTGAGGAAACATGGAAATACCCTATCTACAATGACAGCTGGATGTGGCATAAGGCTGGACACTTGGGACTGAGAGGATTGGTGAGATTGGGTGAGCAAATGCAGACCCTTTCAAGCAATAATGCATGGCCCCCATTCCATGGGTCCCAACTCTCCAGGTTCAAGGGAATATTACTACAGCTATAACATGTACAGGAAACGTAGAGAATGCACACACTGTGAATACGAAAGGTTTCTAAAACTCAACGAATAGTCCCTCTCCTGGTGCTCCAGTTTGACTTTCCAACTGCCTTACTATCAATCTCCCAACGTGGAGAGACAGGCCCTTTAACCTCCTGGTTTGCACAGGTTCCCAATTTGGCAGAGGATGGAAGGGACGAGGGAGAACCCATGAGAGAGTAGCTGTTAGGCATTTGGACGGGCACATGTCACTCTAATTTCCCGGCAGGAAGAAGAATTAACCAAAGTCTCAGCCACCCACCGGGAACCAGTATAGGACATGATCCAAAATTTTGGACTTGCGTTCAGCTCACAAAAAACGAGTTGAGAAATGGAGCTCAGGGGCACAGCAATTCACAAACTGGCAGAGTGATAAAGGACAACTATCGTCCAAAAATCTGTTGGGGGAAGTCAACGAGGTGGACTTGAAAGCGAGGCAAAATAGCAGGAAACAGATTTCAAGAGGTAACTTGGAATCGCCTGTAAAGCACAGGAAGAGGGGCACAACTTGGACAATGATGCACTTGGCCAAAAAGGACGTATGCGTTTTCTCCTGAATATATTCAGGAGAAAACGCATACGTCCTTTTTGGCCAAGCAAGCAAGCGGGCAATGCAAATCTGCACTACAAAGAAGTATCACTTCCCACCGGTCAAAAGGGACATCCACAAAATGTGTAAAAACCAGAAAGGCAAGACAGGCCCTGGAGAACAGGGAGCCTTGTTATGCTGATGGGCGGGATGTAAATTGCCAACTGCCTCACTGGAGGAGTGCATTGTGTTCCCTAAAACAAGTAAACAACAGAGCTACAGAGCCAAGGCCACTTCCAGTGTAGGGAATATACCTTGGGAAAACTGAAAATCAATAAGAAAGAGCCACCTCCAAATTTAGGGCTGCACTGACTACAAGAACCTCAACTTGGGTACACCTTAAATATCCCAGGAAATATAAAAATGGTTCAAAACATTGTGGTACTTACGTACGATGGACTATCCCTCAGCCATGAAATCAATGTCATAAGACCAGTAGCAGCAAAGTGAGTGGATTCAGGTACGATGATTCTAAGTGAAATAAGTCACACAGAAAAAGGAACTTATCATAAGATATCACTTATGAAGATCCTGTAAACATGGCTACACGTGAACTGAGTTAGGAAAGAGAACAGAGTCTCACATTTAGAAAACACTCTTATGCCTGCATAAAGGGGATGGAGAGGTGGGGTGATGCATAAAACCAGAGTTTGATATAAGCACAGGGACCGTTCCAAAAACCAACCTTGGAATAGACAAGACCTACACCTTCCTCAGTGAAAGAGACTCAAAACCCCATATTTCCCGCAGAGGAATATATCTGACTAGTAAGAATCTTAAAACCTATGTATTGATATGACTCCATAAGGGAATCAAGTGTGTCTAGAGTGGCATAAACATGGCAGCGAGAATCAGCTCAAACCCACTATAAAAAGTAATTTCAAAAGCAAAACCAAAAAACAGGGAAATTCTTTACAATTCCTTCAGGGTGTCTGAGGAAACCTGGAAAGACCCTATCTACAATGACAGCTGGATGTGGCATAAGGCTGGACACTTGGGACTGAGAGGATTGGTGAGATTGGGTGAGCAAATGCAGACCCTTTCAAGCAATAATGCATGGCCCCCATTCCATGGGTCCCAACACTCCAGGTTCAAGGGAATATTACTACAGCTATAACATGTACAGGAAACCTAGAGAATGGACACACTGTGAATACGAAAGGTTTCTAAAACTCAACGAATAGTCCCTCTCCTGGTGCTCCAGTTTGACATTCCAACTGCCTTACTATCAATCT
Source organism: Mesoplodon densirostris (assembly GCF_025265405.1). NCBI lineage: Eukaryota > Metazoa > Chordata > Mammalia > Artiodactyla > Ziphiidae > Mesoplodon > Mesoplodon densirostris. The sequence goes on along the minus strand of NW_026778200.1, from coordinate 2,668,043 downwards.
CCCAACTTGGAGAGACAGGCCCTTTAACCTCCTGGTTTGCACAGGTTCCCAATTTGGCAGAGGATGGAAGGGACGAGGGAGAACCCATGAGAGAGTAGCTGTTAGGCATTTGGACGGGCACATGTCACTCTAATTTCCCGGCAGGAAGAATAATTAACCAAAGTCTCAGCCACCCACCGGGAACCAGTATAGGACATGATCCAAAATTTTGGACTTGCGTTCAGCTCACAAAAAACGAGTTGAGAAATGGAGCTCAGGGGCACAGCAATTCACAAACTGGCAGAGTGATAAAGGACAACTATCGTCCAAAAATCTGTTGAGGGAAGTCAATGAGGCGGACTTGAAAGCGAGGCAAAATAGCAGGAAACAGATTTCAAGAGGTACGTTGGAATCGCCTGTAAAGCACAGGAAGAGGGGCACAACTTGGACAATGGTGCACTTGGCCAAAAAGGGCGTATGCATTTTCTCCTGAATATATTCAGGAGAAAACGCATACGCCCTTTTTGGCCAAGCAAGCAAGCGGGCAATGCAAATCTGCACTACAAAGAAGTATCACTTCCCACCGGTCAAAAGGGACATCCACAAAATGTGTAAAAACCAGAAAGGCAAGACAGGCCCTGGAGAACAGGGAGCCTTGTTATGCTGATGGGCGGGATGTAAATTGCCAACTGCCTCACTGGAGGAGTGCATTGTGTTCCCTAAAACAAGTAAACAACAGAGCTACAGAGCCAAGGCCACTTCCAGTCTAGGGAATATACCTTGGGAAAACTGAAAATCAATAAGAAAGAGCCACCTCCAAATTTAGGGCTGCACTGACTACAAGAACCTCAACTTGGGTACACCTTAAATATCCCAGGAAATATAAAAATGGTTCAAAACATGGTGGTACTTAGGTACGATGGAATATCCCTCAGCCATGAAATCAATGTCATAAGACCAGTAGCAGCAAAGTGAGTGGATTCAGGTACGATGATTCTAAGTGAAATATGTCACACAGAAAAAGGAACTTATCATAAGATATCACTTATGAATTCCTGTAAACATGGCTACACGTGAACTGAGATAGGAAAGAGAACAGAGTCTCACATTTAGAAAACACTCTTATGCCTGCATAAAGGGGATGGAGAGGTGGGGTGATGCATAAAACCAGAGTTTGATATAAGCACAGGGACCGTTCCAAAAACCAACCTTGGAATAGACAAGACCTACACCTTCCTCAGTGAAAGAGACTCAAAACCCCATATTTCCCGCAGAGGAATATATCTGACTAGTAAGAATCTTAAAACCTATGTATTGATATGACTCCATAAGGGAATCAAGTGTGTCTAGAGTGGCATAAACATGGCAGCGAGAATCAGCTCAAACCCACTATAAAAAGGAATTTCAAAAGCAAAACCAAAAAACAGGGAAATTCTTTACAATTCCTTCAGGGTGTCTGAGGAAACCTGGAAAGACCCTATCTACAATGACAGCTGGATGTGGCATAAGGCTGGACACTTGGGGCTGAGAGGATTGGTGAGATTGGGTGAGCAAATGCAGAACCTTCCAAGCAATAATGCATGGCCCCCATTCCATGGGTCCCAACTCTCCAGGTTCAAGGGAATATTACTACAGCTATAACATGTACAGGAAACCTAGAGAATGGACACACTGTGAATACGAAAGGTTTCTAAACTCAACGAATAGTCCCTCTCCTGGTGCTCCAGTTTGACTTTCCAACTGCCTTACTATCAATCTCCCAACTTGGAGAGACAGGCCCTTTAACCTCCTGGTTTGCAGAGGTTCCCAATTTGGCAGAGGATGGAAGGGACGAGGGAGAACCCATGAGAGAGAGAGTAGCTGTTAGGCATTTGGACGGGCACATGTCACTCTAATTTCCCGGCAGGAAGAAGAATTAACCAAAGTCTCAGCCACCCACCGGGAACCAGTATAGGACATGATCCAAAATTTTGGACTTGCGTTCAGCTCACAAAAAACGAGTTGAGAAATGGAGCTCAGGGGCACAGCAATTCACAAACTGGCAGAGTGATAAAGGACAACTATCGTCCAAAAATCTGTTGACGGAAGTCAACGAGGCGGACTTGAAAGCGAGGCAAAATAGCAGGAAACAGATTTCAAGAGGTACGTTGGAATCGCCTGTAAAGCACAGGAAGAGGGGCACAACTTGGAAAATGGTGCACTTGGCCAAAAAGGGCGTATGCGTTTTCTCCTGAATATATTCAGGAGAAAACGCATACGCCCTTTTTGGCCAAGCAAGCAAGCGGGCAATGCAAATCTGCACTACAAAGAAGTATCACTTCCCACCGGTCAAAAGGGACATCCACAAAATGTGTAAAAACCAGAAAGGCAAGACAGGCCCTGGAGAACAGGGAGCCTTGTTATGCTGATGGGTGGGATGTACATTGCCAACTGCCTCACTTGAGGAGTGCATTGTGTTCCCTAAAACAAGTAAACAACAGAGCTACAGAGCCAAGGCCACTTCCAGTCTAGGGAATATACCTTGGGAAAACTGAAAATCAATAAGAAAGAGCCACCTCCAAATTTAGGGCTGCACTGATTACAAGAACCTCAACTTGGGTACACCTTAAATATCCCAGGAAATATAAAAATGGTTCAAAACATTTTGGTACTTACGTACGATGGAATATCCCTCAGCCATGAAATCAATGTCATAAGACCAGTAGCAGCAAAGTGAGTGGATTCAGGTACGATGATTCTAAGTGAAATAAGTCACACATAAAAAAGAACTTATCATAAGATATCACTTATGAAGATCCTGTAAACATGGCTACACGTGAACTGAGTTAGGAAAGAGAACAGAGTCTCACATTTAGAAAACACTCTTATGCCTGCATAAAGGGGATGGAGAGGTGGGGTGATGCATAAAACCAGAGTTTGATATAAGCACAGGGACCGTTCCAAAAACCAACATTGGAATAGACAAGACCTACACCTTCCTCAGTGAAAGAGACTCAAAACCCCATATTTCCCGCAGAGGAATATATCTGACTAGTAAGAATCTTAAAACCTATGTATTGATATGACTCCATAAGGGAATCAAGTGTGTCTAGAGTGGCATAAACATGGCAGCAAGAATCAGCTCAAACCCACTATAAAAAGGAATTTCAAAAGCAAAACCAAAAAACAGGGAAATTCTTTCCAAATCCTTCAGGGTGTCTGAGGAAACCTGGAAAGACCCTATCTACAATGACAGCTGGATGTGGCATAAGGCTGGACACTTGGGACTGAGAGTATTGGTGAGATTGGGTGAGCAAATGCAGACCCTTTCAAGCAATAATGCATGGCCCCCATTCCATGGGTCCCAACTCTCCAGGTTCAAGGGAATATTACTACAGCTATAACATGTACAGGAAACCTAGAGAATGGACACACTGTGAATATGAAAGGTTTCTAAAACTCAACGAATAGTCCCTCTCCTGGTGCTCCAGTTTGACTTTCCAACTGCCTTACTATCAATCTCCCAACGTGGAGAGACAGGCCCTTTAACCTCCTGGTTTGCACAGGTTCCCAATTTGGCAGAGGATGGAAGGGACGAGGGAGAACCCATGAGAGAGTAGCTGTTAGGCATTTGGACGGGCACATGTCACTCTAATTTCCCGGCAGGAAGAAGAATTAACCAAAGTCTCAGCCACCCACCGGGAACCAGTATAGGACATGATCCAAAATTTTGGACTTGCGTTCAGCTCACAAAAAACGAGTTGAGAAATGGAGCTCAGGGGCACAGGAATTCACAAACTGGCAGAGTGATAAAGGACAACTATCGTCCAAAAATCTGTTGAGGGAAGTCAACGAGGCGGACTTGAAAGCGAGGCAAAATAGCAGGAAACAGATTTCAAGAGGTACGTTGGAATCGCCTGTAAAGCACAGGAAGAGGGGCACAACTTGGACAATGGTGCACTTGGCCAAAAAGGGCGTATGCGTTTTCTCCTGAATATATTCAGGAGAAAACGCATACGCCCTTTTTGGCCAAGCAAGCAAGCGGGCAATGCAAATCTGCACTACAAAGAAGTATCACTTCCCACCGGTCAAAAGGGACATCCACTAAATGTGTAAAAACCAGAAAGGCAAGACAGGCCCTGGAGAACAGGGAGCCTTGTTATGCTGATGGGCGGGATGTAAATTGCCAACTGCCTCACTGGAGGAGTGCACTGTGTTCCCTAAAACAAGTAAACAACAGAGCTACAGAGCCAAGGCCACTTCCAGTCTAGGGAATATACCTTGGGAAAACTGAAAATCAATAAGAAAGAGCCACCTCCAAATTTAGGGCTGCACTGACTACAAGAACCTCAACTTGGGTACACCTTAAATATCCCAGGAAATATAAAAATGGTTCAAAACATGGTGGTACTTACGTACGATGGAATATCCCTCAGCCATGAAATCAATGTCATAAGACCAGTAGCAGCAAAGTGAGTGGATGCAGGTACGATGATTCTAAGTGAAATATGTCACACAGAAAAAGGAACTTATCATAAGATATCACTTATGAAGATCCTGTAAACATGGCTACACGTGAACTGAGTTAGGAAAGAGAACAGAGTCTCACATTTAGAAAACACTCTTATGCCTGCATAAAGGGGATGCAGAGGTGGGGTGATGCATAAAACCAGAGTTTGATATAAGCACAGGGACCGTTCCAAAAACCAACCTTGGAATAGAGAAGACCTACACCTTTCTCAGTGAAAGAGACTCAAAACCCCATATTTCCCGCAGAGGAATATATCTGACTAGTAAGAATCTTAAAACCTATGTATTGATATGACTCCATAAGGGAATCAAGTGTGTCTAGAGTGGCATAAACATGGCAGCGAGAATCAGCTCAAACCCACTATAAAAAGGAATTTCAAAAGCAAAACCAAAAAACAGGGAAATTCTTTACAATTCCTTCAGGGTGTCTGAGGAAACCTGGAAAGACCCTATCTACAATGACAGCTGGATGTGGCATAAGGCTGGACACTTGGGACTGAGAGGATTGGTGAGATTGGGTGAGCAAATGCAGACCCTTCCAAGCAATAATGCATGGCCCCCATTCCATGGGGCCCAACTCTCCAGGTTCAAGGGAATATTACTACAGCTATAACATGTACAGGAAACCTAGAGAATGGACACACTGTGAATACGAAAGGTTTCTAAAACTCAACGAATAGTCCCTCACCTGGTGCTCCAGTTTGACTTTCCAACTGCCTTACTATCAATCTCCCAACTTGGAGAGACAGGCCCTTTAACCTCCTGGTTTGCACAGGTTCCCAATTTGGCAGAGGATGAAAGGGACGACGGAGAACCCATGAGAGAGTAGCTGTTAGGCATTTGGACGGGCACATGTCACTCTAATTTCCCGGCAGGAAGAAGAATTAACCAAAGTCTTAGCCACCCACCGGGAACCAGTATAGGACATGATCCAAAATTTTGGACTTGCGTTCAGCTCACAAAAAACGAGTTGAGAAATGGAGCTCAGGGGCACAGCAATTCACAAACTGGCAGAGTGATAAAGGACAACTATCGTCCAAAAATCTGTTGACGGAAGTCAACGAGGCGGACTTGAAAGCGAGGCAAAATAGCAGGAAACAGATTTCAAGAGGTACGTTGGAATCGCCTGTAAAGCACAGGAAGAGGGGCACAACTTGGACAATGGTGCACTTGGCCAAAAAGGGCGTATGCGTTTTCTCCTGAATATATTCAGGAGAAAACGCATACGCCCTTTTTGGCCAAGCAAGCAAGCGGGCAATGCAAATCTGCACTACAAAGAAGTATCACTTCCCACCGGTCAAAAGGGACATCCACAAAATGTGTAAAAACCAGAAAGGCAAGACAGGCCCTGGAGAACAGGGAGCCTTGTTATGCTGATGGGCGGGATGTACATTGCCAACTGCCTCACTGGAGGAGTGCATTGTGTTCCCTAAAACAAGTAAACAACAGAGCTACAGAGCCAAGGCCACTTCCAGTCTAGGGAATATACCTTGGGAAAACTGAAAATCAATAAGAAAGAGCCACCTCCAAATTTAGGGCTGCACTGACTACAAGAACCTCAACTTGGGTACACCTTAAATATCCCAGGAAATATAAAAATGGTTCAAAACATTGTGGTACTTACGTACGATGGAATATCCCTCAGCCATGAAATCAATGTCATAAGACCAGTAGCAGCAAAGTGAGTGGATTCAGGTACGATGATTCTAAGTGAAATAAGTCACACAGAAAAAGGAACTTATCATAAGATATCACTTATGAAGATAATGTAAACATGGCTACACGTGAACTGAGTTAGGAAAGAGAACAGAGTCTCACATTTAGAAAACACTCTTATGCCTGCATAAAGGGGATGGAGAGGTGGGGTGATGCATAAAACCAGAGTTTGATATAAGCACAGGGACCGTTCCAAAAACCAACTTTGGAATAGACAAGACCTACACCTTCCTCAGTGAAAGAGACTCAAAACCCCATATTTCCCACAGAGGAATATATCGGACTAGTAAGAATCTTAAAACCTATGTATTGATATGTCTCCATAAGGGAATCAAGTGTGTCTAGAGTGGCATAAACATGGCAGCGAGAATCAGCTCAAACCCACTATAAAAAGTAATTTCAAAAGCAAAACCAAAAAACAGGGAAATTCTTTACAATTCCTTCAGGGTGTCTGAGGAAACCTGGAAAGACCCTATCTACAATGACAGCTGGATGTGGCATAAGGCTGGACACTTGGGACTGAGAGGATTGGTGAGATTGGGTGAGCAAATGCAGACCCGTTCAAGCAATAATGCATGGCCCCCATTCCATGGCTCCCAACTCTCCAGGTTGAAGGGAATATTACTACAGCTATAACATGTACAGGAAACGTAGAGAATGCACACACTGTGAATACGAAAGGTTTCTAAAACTCAACGAATAGTCTCTCTCCTGGTGCTCCAGTTTGATTTTCCAACTGCCTTACTATCAATCTCCCAACTTGGAGAGACAGGCCCTTTAACCTCCTGGTTTGCACAGGTTCCCAATTTGGCAGAGGATGGAAGGGACGAGGGAGAACCCATGAGAGAGTAGCTGTTAGGCATTTGGACGGGCACATGTCACTCTAATTTCCCGGCAGGAAGAAGAATTAACCAAAGTCTCAGCCACCCACCGGGAACCAGTATAGGACATGATCCAAAATTTTGGACTTGCGTTCAGCTCACAAAAAACGAGTTGAGAAATGGAGTTCAGGGGCACAGCAATTCACAAACTGGCAGAGTGATAAAGGACAACTATCGTCCAAAAATCTGTTGACAGAAGTCAACGAGTCGGACTTGAAAGCGAGGCAAAATAGCAGGAAACAGATTTCAAGAGGTACGTTGGAATCGCCTGTAAAGCACAGGAAGAGGGGCACAACTTGGACAATGATGCACTTGGCCAAAAAGGGCCTATGCGTTTTCTCCTGAATATATTCAGGAGAAAACGCATAGGCCCTTTTTGGCCAAGCAAGCAAGCGGGCAATGCAAATTTGCACTAAAAAGGAGTATCACTTCCCACCGGTCAAAAGGGACATCCACAAAATGTGTAGAAACCAGAAAGGCAAGACAGGCCCTGGAGAACAGGGAGCCTTGTTATGCTGATGGGCGGGATGTAAATTGCCAACTGCCTCACTGGAGGAGTGCATTGTGTTCCCTAAAACAAGTAAACAACAGAGCTACAGAGCCAAGGCCACTTCCTGTCTAGGGAATATACCTTGGGAAAACTGAAAATCAATAAGAAAGAGCCACCTCCAAATTTAGGGCTGCACTGACTACAAGAACCTCAACTTGGGTACACCTTAAATATCCCAGGAAATATAAAAATGGTTCAAAACATTGTGGTACTTACGTACGATGGAATATCCCTCAGCCATGAAATCAATGTCATAAGACAAGTAGCAGCAAAGTGAGTGGATTCAGGTACGATGATTCTAAGTGAAATAAGTCACACAGAAAAAGGAACTTATCATAAGATATCACTTATGAAGATCCTGTAAACATGGCTACACGTGAACTGAGTTAGGAAAGAGAACAGAGTCTCACATTTCGAACACACTCTTATGCCTGCTTAAAGGGGAAGGAGAGGTGGGGTGATGCATAAAACCAGAGTTTGATATAAGCACAGGGACCGTTCCAAAAACCAACTTTGGAATAGACAAGACCTACACGTTCCTCAGTGAAAGAGACTCAAAACCCCATATTTCCCGCAGAGGAATATATCGGACTTGTAAGAATCTTAAAACCTATGTATTGATATGTCTCCATAAGGGAATCAAGTGTGTCTAGAGTGGCATAAACATGGCAGCGAGAATCAGCTCAAACCCACTATAAAAAGGAATTTCAAAAGCAAAACAAAAAAACAGGGAAATTCTTTACAATTCCTTCAGGGTGTCTGAGGAAACATGGAAATACCCTATCTACAATGACAGCTGGATGTGGCATAAGGCTGGACACTTGGGACTGAGAGGATTGGTGAGATTGGGTGAGCAAATGCAGACCCTTTCAAGCAATAATGCATGGCCCCCATTCCATGGGTCCCAACTCTCCAGGTTCAAGGGAATATTACTACAGCTATAACATGTACAGGAAACCTAGAGAATGGACACACTGTGAATACGAAAGGTTTCTAAAACTCAACGAATAGTCCCTCTCCTGGTGCTCCAGTTTGACTTTCCAACTGCCTTACTATCAATCTCCCAACGTGGAGAGACAGGCCCTTTAACCTCCTGGTTTGCACAGGTTCCCAATTTGGCAGAGGATGGAAGGGACGAGGGAGAACCCATGAGAGAGTAGCTGTTAGGCATTTGGACGGGCACATGTCACTCTAATTTCCCGGCAGGAAGAAGAATTAACCAAAGTCTCAGCCACCCACCGGGAACCAGTATAGGACATGATCCAAAATTTTGGACTTGCGTTCAGCTCACAAAAAACGAGTTGAGAAATGGAGCTCAGGGGCACAGCAATTCACAAACTGGCAGAGTGATAAAGGACAACTATCGTCCAAAAATCTGTTGGGGGAAGTCAACGAGGTGGACTTGAAAGCGAGGCAAAATAGCAGGAAACAGATTTCAAGAGGTAACTTGGAATCGCCTGTAAAGCACAGGAAGAGGGGCACAACTTGGACAATGATGCACTTGGCCAAAAAGGGCGTATGCGTTTTCTCCTGAATATATTCAGGAGAAAACGCATACGCCCTTTTTGGCCAAGCAAGCAAGCGGGCAATGCAAATCTGCACTACAAATAAGTAGCACTTCCCACCCGTCAAAAGGGACATCCACAAAATGTGTAAAAACCAGAAAGGCAAGACAGGCCCTGTTGAACATGGAGCCTTGTTATGCTGATGGGCGGGATGTAAATTGCCAACTGCCTCACTGGAGGAGTGCATTGTGTTCCCTAAAACAAGTAAACAACAGAGCTACAGAGCCAAGGCCACTTCCAGTCTAGGGAATATACCTTGGGAAAACTGAAAATCAATAAGAAAGAGCCACCTCCAAATTTAGGGCTGCACTGACTACAAGAACCTCAACTTGGGTACACCTTAAATATCCCAGGAAATATAAAAATGGTTCAAAACATTGTGGTACTTATGTACGATGGACTATCCCTCAGCCATGAAATCAATGTCATAAGACCAGTAGCAGCAAAGTGAGTGGATTCAGGTACGATGATTCTAAATGAAATAAGTCACACAGAAAAAGGAACTTATCATAAGATATCACTTATGAAGATCCTGTAAACATGGCTACACGTGAACTGAGTTAGGAAAGAGAACAGAGTCTCACATTTAGAAAACACTCTTATGCCTGCATAAAGGGGATGGAGAGGTGGGGTGATGCATAAAACCAGAGTTTGATATAAGCACAGGGACCGTTCCAAAAACCAACCTTGGAATAGACAAGACCTACACCTTCCTCAGTGAAAGAGACTCAAAACCCCATATTTCCCGCAGAGGAATATATCTGACTAGTAAGAATCTTAAAACCTATGTATTGATATGACTCCATAAGGGAATCAAGTGTGTCTAGAGTGGCATAAACATGGCAGCGAGAATCAGCTCAAACCCACTATAAAAAGTAATTTCAAAAGCAAAACCAAAAAACAGGGAAATTCTTTACAATTCCTTCAGGGTGTCTGAGGAAACCTGGAAAGACCCTATCTACAATGACAGCTGGATGTGGCATAAGGCTGGACACTTGGGACTGAGAGGATTGGTGAGATTGGGTGAGCAAATGCAGACCCTTTCAAGCAATAATGCATGGCCCCCATTCCATGGGTCCCAACTCTCCAGGTTCAAGGGAATATTACTACAGCTATAACATGTACAGGAAACCTAGAGAATGGACACACTGTGAATACGAAAGGTTTCTAAAACTCAACGAATAGTCCCTCTCCTGGTGCTCCAGTTTGACTTTCCAACTGCCTTACTATCAATCTCCCAACTTGGAGAGACAGGCCCTTTAACCTCCTGGTTTGCACAGGTTCCCAATTTGGCAGAGGATGGAAGGGACGAGGGAGAACCCATGAGAGAGTAGCTGTTAGGCATTTGGACGGGCACATGTCACTCTAATTTCCCGGCAGGAAGAAGAATTAACCAAAGTCTCAGCCACCCACCGGGAACCAGTATAGGACATGATCCAAAATTTTGGACTTGCGTTCAGCTCACAAAAAACGAGTTGAGAAATGGAGCTCAGGGGCACAGCAATTCACAAACTGGCAGAGTGATAAAGGACAACTCTCGTCCAAAAATCTGTTGAGGGAAGTCAATGAGGCGGACTTGAAAGCGAGGCAAAATAGCAGGAAACAGATTTCAAGAGGTACGTTGGAATCGCCTGTAAAGCACAGGAAGAGGGGCACAACTTGGACAATGATGCACTTGGCCAAAAAGGGCCTATGCGTTTTCTCCTGAATATATTCAGGAGAAAACGCATAGGCCCTTTTTGGCCAAGCAAGCAAGCGGGCAATGCAAATCTGCACTACAAAGAAGTATCACTTCCCACCGGTCAAAAGGGACATCCACAAAATGTGTAGAAACCAGAAAGGCAAGACAGGCCCTGGAGAACAGGGAGCCTTGTTATGCTGATGGGCGGGATGTAAATTGCCAACTGCCTCACTGGAGGAGTGCATTGTGTTCCCTAAAACAAGTAAACAACAGAGCTACAGAGCCAAGGCCACTTCCTGTCTAGGGAATATACCTTGGGAAAACTGAAAATCAATAAGAAAGAGCCACCTCCAAATTTAGGGCTGCGCTGACTACAAGAACCTCAACTTGGGTACACCTTAAATATCCCAGGAAATATAAAAATGGTTCAAAACATTGTGGTACTTACGTACGATGGAATATCCCTCAGCCATGAAATCAATGTCATAAGACAAGTAGCAGCAAAGTGAGTGGATTCAGGTACGATGATTCTAAGTGAAATAAGTCACACAGAAAAAGGAACTTATCATAAGATATCACTTATGAAGATCCTGTAAACATGGCTACACGTGAACTGAGTTAGGAAAGAGAACAGAGTCTCACATTTCGAACACACTCTTATGCCTGCTTAAAGGGGAAGGAGAGGTGGGGTGATGCATAAAACCAGAGTTTGATATAAGCACAGGGACCGTTCCAAAAACCAACTTTGGAATAGACAAGACCTACACGTTCCTCAGTGAAAGAGACTCAAAACCCCATATTTCCCGCAGAGGAATATATCGGACTAGTAAGAATCTTAAAACCTATGTATTGATATGTCTCCATAAGGGAATCAAGTGTGTCTAGAGTGGCATAAACATGGCAGCGAGAATCAGCTCAAACCCACTATAAAAAGGAATTTCAAAAGCAAAACAAAAAAACAGGGAAATTCTTTACAATTCCTTCAGGGTGTCTGAGGAAACATGGAAATACCCTATCTACAATGACAGCTGGATGTGGCATAAGGCTGGACACTTGGGACTGAGAGGATTGGTGAGATTGGGTGAGCAAATGCAGACCCTTTCAAGCAATAATGCATGGCCCCCATTCCATGGGTCCCAACTCTCCAGGTTCAAGGGAATATTACTACAGCTATAACATGTACAGGAAACCTAGAGAATGGACACACTGTGAATACGAAAGGGTTCTAAAACTCAACGAATAGTCCCTCTCCTGGTGCTCCAGTTTGACTTTCCAACTGCCTTACTATCAATCTCCCAACGTGGAGAGACAGGCCCTTTAACCTCCTGGTTTGCACAGGTTCCCAATTTGGCAGAGGATGGAAGGGACGAGGGAGAACCCATGAGAGAGTAGCTGTTAGGCATTTGGACGGGCTCATGTCACTCTAATTTCCCGGCAGGAAGAAGAATTAACCAAAGTCTCAGCCACCCACCGGGAACCAGTATAGGACATGATCCAAAATTTTGGACTTGCGTTCAGCTCACAAAAAACGAGTTGAGAAATGGAGCTCAGGGGCACAGCAATTCACAAACTGGCAGAGTGATAAAGGACAACTATCGTCCAAAAATCTGTTGGGGGAAGTCAACGAGGTGGACTTGAAAGCGAGGCAAAATAGCAGGAAACAGATTTCAAGAGGTAACTTGGAATCGCCTGTAAAGCACAGGAAGAGGGGCACAACTTGGACAATGATGCACTTGGCCAAAAAGGACGTATGCGTTTTCTCCTGAATATATTCAGGAGAAAACGCATACGCCCTTTTTGGCCAAGCAAGCAAGCGGGCAATGCAAATCTGCACTACAAAGAAGTATCACTTCCCACCCGTCAAAAGGGACATCCACAAAATGTGTAAAAACCAGAAAGGCAAGACAGGCCCTGTTGAACAGGGAGCCTTGTTATGCTGATGGGCGGGATGTAAATTGCCAACTGCCTCACTGGAGGAGTGCATTGTGTTCCCTAAAACAAGTAAACAACAGAGCTACAGAGCCAAGGCCACTTCCAGTCTAGGGAATATACCTTGGGAAAACTGAAAATCAATAAGAAAGAGCCACCTCCAAATTTAGGGCTGCACTGACTACAAGAACCTCAACTTGGGTACACCTTAAATATCCCAGGAAATATAAAAATGGTTCAAAACATTGTGGTACTTACGTACGATGGACTATCCCTCAGCCATGAAATCAATGTCATAAGACCAGTAGCAGCAAAGTGAGTGGATTCAGGTACGATGATTCTAAGTGAAATAAGTCACACAGAAAAAGGAACTTATCATAAGATATCACTTATGAAGATCCTGTAAACATGGCTACACGTGAACTGAGTTAGGAAAGAGAACAGAGTCTCACATTTAGAAAACACTCTTATGCCTGCATAAAGGGGATGGAGAGGTGGGGTGATGCATAAAACCAGAGTTTGATATAAGCACAGGGACCGTTCCAAAAACCAACCTTGGAATAGACAAGACCTACACCTTCCTCAGTGAAAGAGACTCAAAACCCCATATTTCCCGCAGAGGAATATATCTGACTAGTAAGAATCTTAAAACCTATGTATTGATATGACTCCATAAGGGAATCAAGTGTGTCTAGAGTGGCATAAACATGGCAGCGAGAATCAGCTCAAACCCACTATAAAAAGTAATTTCAAAAGCAAAACCAAAAAACAGGGAAATTCTTTCCAATTCCTTCAGGGTGTCTGAGGAAACCTGGAAAGACCCTATCTACAATGACAGCTGGATGTGGCATAAGGCTGGACACTTGGGACTGAGAGGATTGGTGAGATTGGGTGAGCAAATGCAGACCCTTTCAAGCAATAATGCATGGCCCCCATTCCATGGGTCCCAACTCTCCAGGTTCAAGGGAATATTACTACAGCTATAACATGTACAGGAAACCTAGAGAATGGACACACTGTGAATACGAAAGGTTTCTAAAACTCAACGAATAGTCCCTCTCCTGGTGCTCCAGTTTGACTTTCCAACTGCCTTACTATCAATCTCCCAACTTGGAGAGACAGGCCCTTTAACCTCCTGGTTTGCACAGGTTCCCAATTTGGCAGAGGATGGAAGGGACGAGGGAGAACCCATGAGAGAGTAGCTGTTAGGCATTTGGACGGGCACATGTCACTCTAATTTCCCGGCAGGAAGAAGAATTAACCAAAGTCTCAGCCACCCACCGGGAACCAGTATAGGACATGATCCAAAATTTTGGACTTGCGTTCAGCTCACAAAAAACGAGTTGAGAAATGGAGCTCAGGGGCACAGCAATTCACAAACTGGCAGAGTGATAAAGGACAACTCTCGTCCAAAAATCTGTTGAGGGAAGTCAATGAGGCGGACTTGAAAGCGAGGCAAAATAGCAGGAAACAGATTTCAAGAGGTACGTTGGAATCGCCTGTAAAGCACAGGAAGAGGGGCACAACTTGGACAATGATGCACTTGGCCAAAAAGGGCCTATGCGTTTTCTCCTGAATATATTCAGGAGAAAACGCATAGGCCCTTTTTGGCCAAGCAAGCAAGCGGGCAATGCAAATCTGCACTACAAAGAAGTATCACTTCCCACCGGTCAAAAGGGACATCCACAAAATGTGTAGAAACCAGAAAGGCAAGACAGGCCCTGGAGAACAGGGAGCCTTGTTATGCTGATGGGCGGGATGTAAATTGCCAACTGCCTCACTGGAGGAGTGCATTGTGTTCCCTAAAACAAGTAAACAACAGAGCTACAGAGCCAAGGCCACTTCCTGTCTAGGGAATATACCTTGGGAAAACTGAAAATCAATAAGAAAGAGCCACCTCCAAATTTAGGGCTGCGCTGACTACAAGAACCTCAACTTGGGTACACCTTAAATATCCCAGGAAATATAAAAATGGTTCAAAACATTGTGGTACTTACGTACGATGGAATATCCCTCAGCCATGAAATCAATGTCATAAGACAAGTAGCAGCAAAGTGAGTGGATTCAGGTACGATGATTCTAAGTGAAATAAGTCACACAGAAAAAGGAACTTATCATAAGATATCACTTATGAAGATCCTGTAAACATGGCTACACGTGAACTGAGTTAGGAAAGAGAACAGAGTCTCACATTTCGAACACACTCTTATGCCTGCTTAAAGGGGAAGGAGAGGTGGGGTGATGCATAAAACCAGAGTTTGATATAAGCACAGGGACCGTTCCAAAAACCAACTTTGGAATAGACAAGACCTACACGTTCCTCAGTGAAAGAGACTCAAAACCCCATATTTCCCGCAGAGGAATATATCGGACTTGTAAGAATCTTAAAACCTATGTATTGATATGTCTCCATAAGGGAATCAAGTGTGTCTAGAGTGGCATAAACATGGCAGCGAGAATCAGCTCAAACCCACTATAAAAAGGAATTTCAAAAGCAAAACAAAAAAACAGGGAAATTCTTTACAATTCCTTCAGGGTGTCTGAGGAAACATGGAAATACCCTATCTACAATGACAGCTGGATGTGGCATAAGGCTGGACACTTGGGACTGAGAGGATTGGTGAGATTTGGTGAGCAAATGCAGACCCTTTCAAGCAATAATGCATGGCCCCCATTCCATGGGTCCCAACTCTCCAGGTTCAAGGGAATATTACTACAGCTATAACATGTACAGGAAACCTAGAGAATGGACACACTGTGAATACGAAAGGTTTCTAAAACTCAACGAATAGTCCCTCTCCTGGTGCTCCAGTTTGACTTTCCAACTGCCTTACTATCAATCTCCCAACGTGGAGAGACAGGCCCTTTAACCTCCTGGTTTGCACAGGTTCCCAATTTGGCAGAGGATGGAAGGGACGAGGGAGAACCCATGAGAGAGTAGCTGTTAGGCATTTGGACGGGCACATGTCACTCTAATTTCCCGGCAGGAAGAAGAATTAACCAAAGTCTCAGCCACCCACCGGGAACCAGTATAGGACATGATCCAAAATTTTGGACTTGCGTTCAGCTCACAAAAAACGAGTTGAGAAATGGAGCTCAGGGGCACAGCAATTCACAAACTGGCAGAGTGATAAAGGACAACTATCGTCCAAAAATCTGTTGGGGGAAGTCAACGAGGTGGACTTGAAAGCGAGGCAAAATAGCAGGAAACAGATTTCAAGAGGTAACTTGGAATCGCCTGTAAAGCACAGGAAGAGGGGCACAACTTGGACAATGATGCACTTGGCCAAAAAGGACGTATGCGTTTTCTCCTGAATATATTCAGGAGAAAACGCATACGCCCTTTTTGGCCAAGCAAGCAAGCGGGCAATGCAAATCTGCACTACAAAGAAGTATCACTTCCCACCCGTCAAAAGGGACATCCACAAAATGTGTAAAAACCAGAAAGGCAAGACAGGCCCTGTTGAACAGGGAGCCTTGTTATGCTGATGGGCGGGATGTAAATTGCCAACTGCCTCACTGGAGGAGTGCATTGTGTTCCCTAAAACAAGTAAACAACAGAGCTACAGAGCCAAGGCCACTTCCAGTCTAGGGAATATACCTTGGGAAAACTGAAAATCAATAAGAAAGAGCCACCTCCAAATTTAGGGCTGCACTGACTACAAGAACCTCAACTTGGGTACACCTTAAATATCCCAGGAAATATAAAAATGGTTCAAAACATTGTGGTACTTACGTACGATGGACTATCCCTCAGCCATGAAATCAATGTCATAAGACCAGTAGCAGCAAAGTGAGTGGATTCAGGTACGATGATTCTAAGTGAAATAAGTCACACAGAAAAAGGAACTTATCATAAGATATCACTTATGAAGATCCTGTAAACATGGCTACACGTGAACTGAGTTAGGAAAGAGAACAGAGTCTCACATTTAGAAAACACTCTTATGCCTGCATAAAGGGGATGGAGAGGTGGGGTGATGCATAAAACCAGAGTTTGATATAAGCACAGGGACCGTTCCAAAAACCAACCTTGGAATAGACAAGACCTACACCTTCCTCAGTGAAAGAGACTCAAAACCCCATATTTCCCGCAGAGGAATATATCTGACTAGTAAGAATCTTAAAACCTATGTATTGATATGACTCCATAAGGGAATCAAGTGTGTCTAGAGTGGCATAAACATGGCAGCGAGAATCAGCTCAAACCCACTATAAAAAGTAATTTCAAAAGCAAAACCAAAAAACAGGGAAATTCTTTACAATTCCTTCAGGGTGTCTGAGGAAACCTGGAAAGACCCTATCTACAATGACAGCTGGATGTGGCATAAGGCTGGACACTTGGGACTGAGAGGATTGGTGAGATTGGGTGAGCAAATGCAGACCCTTTCAAGCAATAATGCATGGCCCCCATTCCATGGGTCCCAACTCTCCAGGTTCAAGGGAATATTACTACAGCTATAACATGTACAGGAAACCTAGAGAATGGACACACTGTGAATACGAAAGGTTTCTAAAACTCAACGAATAGTCCCTCTCCTGGTGCTCCAGTTTGACTTTCCAACTGCCTTACTATCAATCTCCCAACTTGGAGAGACAGGCCCTTTAACCTCCTGGTTTGCACAGGTTCCCAATTTGGCAGAGGATGGAAGGGACGAGGGAGAACCCATGAGAGAGTAGCTGTTAGGCATTTGGACGGGCACATGTCACTCTAATTTCCCGGCAGGAAGAATAATTAACCAAAGTCTCAGCCACCCACCGGGAACCAGTATAGGACATGATCCAAAATTTTGGACTTGCGTTCAGCTCACAAAAAACGAGTTGAGAAATGGAGCTCAGGGGCACAGCAATTCACAAACTGCCAGAGTGATAAAGGACAACTCTCGTCCAAAAATCTGTTGAGGGAAGTCAATGAGGCGGACTTGAAAGCGAGGCAAAATAGCAGGAAACAGATTTCAAGAGGTACGTTGGAATCGTCTGTAAAGCACAGGAAGAGGGGCACAACTTGGACAATGATGCACTTGGCCAAAAAGGGCCTATGCGTTTTCTCCTGAATATATTCAGGAGAAAACGCATAGGCCCTTTTTGGCCAAGCAAGCAAGCGGGCAATGCAAATCTGCACTACAAAGAAGTATCACTTTCCACCGGTCAAAAGGGACATCCACAAAATGTGTAGAAACCAGAAAGGCAAGACAGGCCCTGGAGAACAGGGAGCCTTGTTATGCTGATGGGCGGGATGTAAATTGCCAACTGCCTCACTGGAGGAGTGCATTGTGTTCCCTAAAACAAGTAAACAACAGAGCTACAGAGCCAAGGCCACTTCCTGTCTAGGGAATATACCTTGGGAAAACTGAAAATCAATAAGAAAGAGCCACCTCCAAATTTAGGGCTGCACTGACTACAAGAACCTCAACTTGGGTACACCTTAAATATCCCAGGAAATATAAAAATGGTTCAAAACATTGTGGTACTTACGTACGATGGAATATCCCTCAGCCATGAAATCAATGTCATAAGACCAGTAGCAGCAAAGTGAGTGGATTCAGGTACGATGATTCTAAGTGAAATAAGTCACACAGAAAAAGGAACTTATCATAAGATATCACTTATGAAGATCCTCTAAACATGGCTACACGTGAACTGAGTTAGGAAAGAGAACAGAGTCTCACATTTCGAACACACTCTTATGCCTGCTTAAAGGGGAAGGAGAGGTGGGGTGATGCATAAAACCAGAGTTTGATATAAGCACAGGGACCGTTCCAAAAACCAACTTTGGAATAGACAAGACCTACACGTTCCTCAGTGAAAGAGACTCAAAACCCCATATTTCCCGCAGAGGAATATATCGGACTTGTAAGAATCTTAAAACCTATGTATTGATATGTCTCCATAAGGGAATCAAGTGTGTCTAGAGTGGCATAAACATGGCAGCGAGAATCAGCTCAAACCCACTATAAAAAGGAATTTCAAAAGCAAAACAAAAAAACAGGGAAATTCTTTACAATTCCTTCAGGGTGTCTGAGGAAACATGGAAATACCCTATCTACAATGACAGCTGGATGTGGCATAAGGCTGGACACTTGGGACTGAGAGGATTGGTGAGATTGGGTGAGCAAATGCAGACCCTTTCAAGCAATAATGCATGGCCCCCATTCCATGGGTCCCAACTCTCCAGGTTCAAGGGAATATTACTACAGCTATAACATGTACAGGAAACCTAGAGAATGGACACACTGTGAATACGAAAGGTTTCTAAAACTCAACGAATAGTCCCTCTCCTGGTGCTCCAGTTTGACTTTCCAACTGCCTTACTATCAATCTCCCAACGTGGAGAGACAGGCCCTTTAACCTCCTGGTTTGCACAGGTTCCCAATTTGGCAGAGGATGGAAGGGACGAGGGAGAACCCATGAGAGAGTAGCTGTTAGGCATTTGGACGGGCACATGTCACTCTAATTTCCCGGCAGGAAGAAGAATTAACCAAAGTCTCAGCCACCCACCGGGAACCAGTATAGGACATGATCCAAAATTTTGGACTTGCGTTCAGCTCACAAAAAACGAGTTGAGAAATGGAGCTCAGGGGCACAGCAATTCACAAACTGGCAGAGTGATAAAGGACAACTATCGTCCAAAAATCTGTTGGGGGAAGTCAACGAGGTGGACTTGAAAGCGAGGCAAAATAGCAGGAAACAGATTTCAAGAGGTACGTTGGAATCGCCTGTAAAGCACAGGAAGAGGGGCACAACTTGGACAATGATGCACTTGGCCAAAAAGGACGTATGCGTTTTCTCCTGAATATATTCAGGAGAAAACGCATACGCCCTTTTTGGCCAAGCAAGCAAGCGGGCAATGCAAATCTGCACTACAAAGAAGTATCACTTCCCACCCGTCAAAAGGGACATCCACAAAATGTGTAAAAACCAGAAAGGCAAGACAGGCCCTGTTGAACAGGGAGCCTTGTTATGCTGATGGGCGGGATGTAAATTGCCAACTGCCTCACTGGAGGAGTGCATTGTGTTCCCTAAAACAAGTAAACAACAGAGCTACAGAGCCAAGGCCACTTCCAGTCTAGGGAATATACCTTGGGAAAACTGAAAATCAATAAGAAAGAGCCACCTCCAAATTTAGGGCTGCACTGACTACAAGAACCTCAACTTGGGTACACCTTAAATATCCCAGGAAATATAAAAATGGTTCAAAATATTGTGGTACTTACGTACGATGGAATATCCCTCAGCCATGAAATCAATGTCATAAGACCAGTAGCAGCAAAGTGAGTGGATTCAGGTATGATGATTCTAAGTGAAATAAGTCACACAGAAAAAGGAACTTATCATAAGATATCACTTATGAAGATCCTGTAAACATGGCTACACGTGAACTGAGTTAGGAAAGAGAACAGAGTCTCACATTTAGAAAACACTCTTATGCCTGCATAAAGGGGATGGAGAGGTGGGGTGATGCATAAAACCAGAGTTTGATATAAGCACAGGGACCGTTCCAAAAACCAACCTTGGAATAGACAAGACCTACACCTTCCTCAGTGAAAGAGACTCAAAACCCCATATTTCCCGCAGAGGAATATATCTGACTAGTAAGAATCTTAAAACCTATGTATTGATATGACTCCATAAGGGAATCAAGTGTGTCTAGATTGGCATAAACATGGCAGCGAGAATCAGCTCAAACCCACTATAAAAAGTAATTTCAAAAGCAAAACCAAAAAACAGGGAAATTCTTTACAATTCCTTCAGGGTGTCTGAGGAAACCTGGAAAGACCCTATCTACAATGACAGCTGGATGTGGCATAAGGCTGGACACTTGGGACTGAGAGGATTGGTGAGATTGGGTGAGCAAATGCAGACCCTTTCAAGCAATAATGCATGGCCCCCATTCCATGGGTCCCAACTCTCCAGGTTCAAGGGAATATTACTACAGCTATAACATGTACAGGAAACCTAGAGAATGGACACACTGTGAATACGAAAGGTTTCTAAAACTCAACGAATAGTCCCTCTCCTGGTGCTCCAGTTTGACTTTCCAACTGCCTTACTATCAATCTCCCAACTTGGAGAGACAGGCCCTTTAACCTCCTGGTTTGCACAGGTTCCCAATTTGGCAGAGGATGGAAGGGACGAGGGAGAACCCATGAGAGAGTAGCTGTTAGGCATTTGGACGGGCACATGTCACTCTAATTTCCCGGCAGGAAGAATAATTAACCAAAGTCTCAGCCACCCACCGGGAACCAGTATAGGACATGATCCAAAATTTTGGACTTGCGTTCAGCTCACAAAAAAACGAGTTGAGAAATGGAGCTCAGGGGCACAGCAATTCACAAACTGGCAGAGTGATAAAGGACAACTATCGTCCAAAAATCTGTTGAGGGAAGTCAACGAGGCGGACTTGAAAGCGAGGCAAAATAGCAGGAAACAGATTTCAAGAGGTACGTTGGAATCGCCTGTAAAGCACAGGAAGAGGGGCACAACTTGGACAATGGTGCACTTGGCCAAAAAGGGCGTATGCGTTTTCTCCTGAATATATTCAGGAGAAAACGCATACGCCCTTTTTGGCCAAGCAAGCAAGCGGGCAATGCAAATCTGCACTACAAAGAAGTATCACTTCCCACCGGTCAAAAGGGACATCCACAAAATGTGTAAAAACCAGAAATGCAAGACAGGCCCTGGAGAACAGGGAGCCTTGTTATGCTGATGGGCGGGATGTAAATTGCCAACTGCCTCACTGGAGGAGTGCATTGTGTTCCCTAAAACAAGTAAACAACAGAGCTACAGAGCCAAGGCCACTTCCAGTCTAGGGAATATACCTTGGGAAAACTGAAAATCAATAAGAAAGAGCCACCTCCAAATTTAGGGCTGCACTGACTACAAGAACCTCAACTTGGGTACACCTTAAATATCCCAGGAAATATAAAAATGGTTCAAAACATGGTGGTACTTAGGTACGATGGAATATCCCTCAGCCATGAAATCAATGTCATAAGACCAGTAGCAGCAAAGTGAGTGGATTCAGGTACGATGATTCTAAGTGAAATATGTCACACAGAAAAAGGAACTTATCATAAGATATCACTTATGAAGATCCTGTAAACATGGCTACACGTGAACTGAGATAGGAAAGAGAACAGAGTCTCACATTTAGAAAACACTCTTATGCCTGCATAAAGGGGATGGAGAGGTGGGGTGATGCATAAAACCAGAGTTTGATATAAGCACAGGGACCGTTCCAAAAACCAACCTTGGAATAGACAAGACCTACACCTTCCTCAGTGAAAGAGACTCAAAACCCCATATTTCCCGCAGAGGAATATATCTGACTAGTAAGAATCTTAAAACCTATGTATTGATATGACTCCATAAGGGAATCAAGTGTGTCTAGAGTGGCATAAACATGGCAGCGAGAATCAGCTCAAACCCACTATAAAAAGGAATTTCAAAAGCAAAACCAAAAAACAGGGAAATTCTTTACAATTCCTTCAGGGTGTCTGAGGAAACCTGGAAAGACCCTATCTACAATGACAGCTGGATGTGGCATAAGGCTGGACACTTGGGACTGAGAGGATTGGTGAGATTGGGTGAGCAAATGCAGACCCTTCCAAGCAATAATGCATGGCCCCCATTCCATGGGGCCCAACTCTCCAGGTTCAAGGGAATATTACTACAGCTATAACATGTACAGGAAACCTAGAGAATGGACACACTGTGAATACGAAAGGTTTCTAAAACTCAACGAATAGTCCCTCTCCTGGTGCTCCAGTTTGACTTTCCAACTGCCTTACTATCAATCTCCCAACTTGGAGAGACAGGCCCTTTAACCTCCTGGTTTGCAGAGGTTCCCAATTTGGCAGAGGATGGAAGGGACGAGGGAGAACCCATGAGAGAGAGAGTAGCTGTTAGGCATTTGGACGGGCACATGTCACTCTAATTTCCCGGCAGGAAGAAGAATTAACCAAAGTCTCAGCCACCCACCGGGAACCAGTATAGGACATGATCCAAAATTTTGGACTTGCGTTCAGCTCACAAAAAACGAGTTGAGAAATGGAGCTCAGGGGCACAGCAATTCACAAACTGGCAGAGTGATAAAGGACAACTATCGTCCAAAAATCTGTTGACGGAAGTCAACGAGGCGGACTTGAAAGCGAGGCAAAATAGCAGGAAACAGATTTCAAGAGGTACGTTGGAATCGCCTGTAAAGCACAGGAAGAGGGGCACAACTTGGAAAATGGTGCACTTGGCCAAAAAGGGCGTATGCGTTTTCTCCTGAATATATTCAGGAGAAAACGCATACGCCCTTTTTGGCCAAGCAAGCAAGCGGGCAATGCAAATCTGCACTACAAAGAAGTATCACTTCCCACCGGTCAAAAGGGACATCCACAAAATGTGTAAAAACCAGAAAGGCAAGACAGGCCCTGGAGAACAGGGAGCCTTGTTATGCTGATGGGTGGGATGTACATTGCCAACTGCCTCACTTGAGGAGTGCATTGTGTTCCCTAAAACAAGTAAACAACAGAGCTACAGAGCCAAGGCCACTTCCAGTCTAGGGAATATACCTTGGGAAAACTGAAAATCAATAAGAAAGAGCCACCTCCAAATTTAGGGCTGCACTGATTACAAGAACCTCAACTTGGGTACACCTTAAATATCCCAGGAAATATAAAAATGGTTCAAAACATTTTGGTACTTACGTACGATGGAATATCCCTCAGCCATGAAATCAATGTCATAAGACCAGTAGCAGCAAAGTGAGTGGATTCAGGTACGATGATTCTAAGTGAAATAAGTCACACATAAAAAAGAACTTATCATAAGATATCACTTATGAAGATCCTGTAAACATGGCTACACGTGAACTGAGTTAGGAAAGAGAACAGAGTCTCACATTTAGAAAACACTCTTATGCCTGCATAAAGGGGATGGAGAGGTGGGGTGATGCATAAAACCAGAGTTTGATATAAGCACAGGGACCGTTCCAAAAACCAACATTGGAATAGACAAGACCTACACCTTCCTCAGTGAAAGAGACTCAAAACCCCATATTTCCCGCAGAGGAATATATCTGACTAGTAAGAATCTTAAAACCTATGTATTGATATGACTCCATAAGGGAATCAAGTGTGTCTAGAGTGGCATAAACATGGCAGCGAGAATCAGCTCAAACCCACTATAAAAAGGAATTTCAAAAGCAAAACCAAAAAACAGGGAAATTCTTTCCAATTCCTTCAGGGTGTCTGAGGAAACCTGGAAAGACCCTATCTACAATGACAGCTGGATGTGGCATAAGGCTGGACACTTGGGACTGAGAGTATTGGTGAGATTGGGTGAGCAAATGCAGACCCTTTCAAGCAATAATGCATGGCCCCCATTCCATGGGTCCCAAGTCTCCAGGTTCAAGGGAATATTACTACAGCTCTAACATGTACAGGAAACCTAGAGAATGGACACACTGTGAATACGAAAGGTTTCTAAAACTCAACGAATAGTCCCTCTCCTGGTGCTCCAGTTTGACTTTCCAACTGCCTTACTATCAATCTCCCAACGTGGAGAGACAGGCCCTTTAACCTCCTGGTTTGCACAGGTTCCCAATTTGGCAGAGGATGGAAGGGACGAGGGAGAACCCATGAGAGAGTAGCTGTTAGGCATTTGGACGGGCACATGTCACTCTAATTTCCCGGCAGGAAGAAGAATTAACCAAAGTCTCAGCCACCCACCGGGAACCAGTATAGGACATGATCCAAAATTTTGGACTTGCGTTCAGCTCACAAAAAACGAGTTGAGAAATGGAGCTCAGGGGCACAGCAATTCACAAACTGGCAGAGTGATAAAGGACAACTATCGTCCAAAAATCTGTTGAGGGAAGTCAACGAGGCGGACTTGAAAGCGAGGCAAAATAGCAGGAAACAGATTTCAAGAGGTACGTTGGAATCGCCTGTAAAGCACAGGAAGAGGGGCACAACTTGGACAATGGTGCACTTGGCCAAAAAGGGCGTATGCGTTTTCTCCTGAATATATTCAGGAGAAAAAGCATACGCCCTTTTTGGCCAAGCAAGCAAGCGGGCAATGCAAATCTGCACTACAAAGAAGTATCACTTCCCACCGGTCAAAAGGGACATCCACAAAATGTGTAAAAACCAGAAAGGCAAGACAGGCCCTGGAGAACAGGGAGCCTTGTTATGCTGATGGGCGGGATGTAAATTGCCAACTGCCTCACTGGAGGAGTGCACTGTGTTCCCTAAAACAAGTAAACAACAGAGCTACAGAGCCAAGGCCACTTCCAGTCTAGGGAATATACCTTGGGAAAACTGAAAATCAATAAGAAAGAGCCACCTCCAAATTTAGGGCTGCACTGACTACAAGAACCTCAACTTGGGTACACCTTAAATATCCCAGGAAATATAAAAATGGTTCAAAACATTGTGGTACTTACGTACGATGGAATATCCCTCAGCCATGAAATCAATGTCATAAGACCAGTAGCAGCAAAGTGAGTGGATTCAGGTACGATGATTCTAAGTGAAATAAGTCACACAGAAAAAGGAACTTATCATAAGATATCACTTATGAAGATCCTGTAAACATGGCTACACGTGAACTGAGTTAGGAAAGAGAACAGAGTCTCACATTTAGAAAACACTCTTATGCCTGCATAAAGGGGATGGAGAGGTGGGGTGATGCATAAAACCAGAGTTTGATATAAGCACAGGGACCGTTCCAAAAACCAACCTTGGAATAGACAAGACCTACACCTTCCTCAGTGAAAGAGACTCAAAACCCCATATTTCCCGCAGAGGAATATATCTGACTAGTAAGAATCTTAAAACCTATGTATTGATATGACTCCATAAGGGAATCAAGTGTGTCTAGAGTGGCATAAACATGGCAGCGAGAATCAGCTCAAACCCACTATAAAAAGGAATTTCAAAAGCAAAACCAAAAAACAGGGAAATTCTTTCCAATTCCTTCAGGGTGTCTGAGGAAACCTGGAAAGACCCTATCTACAATGACAGCTGGATGTGGCATAAGGCTGGACACTTGGGACTGAGAGGATTGGTGAGATTGGGTGAGCAAATGCAGACCCTTTCAAGCAATAATGCATGGCCCCCATTCCATGGGTCCCAACTCTCCAGGTTCAAGGGAATATTACTACAGCTCTAACATGTACAGGAAACCTAGAGAATGGACACACTGTGAATACGAAAGGTTTCTAAAACTCAACGAATAGTCCCTCTCCTGGTGCTCCAGTTTTACTTTCCAACTGCCTTACTATCAATCTCCCAACGTGGAGAGACAGGCCCTTTAACCTCCTGGTTTGCACAGGTTCCCAATTTGGCAGAGGATGGAAGGGACGAGGGAGAACCCATGAGAGAGTAGCTGTTAGGCATTTGGACGGGCACATGTCACTCTAATTTCCCGGCAGGAAGAAGAATTAACCAAAGTCTCAGCCACCCACCGGGAACCAGTATAGGACATGATCCAAAATTTTGGACTTGCGTTCAGCTCACAAAAAACGAGTTGAGAAATGGAGCTCAGGGGCACAGCAATTCACAAACTGGCAGAGTGATAAAGGACAACTATCGTCCAAAAATCTGTTGAGGGAAGTCAACGAGGCGGACTTGAAAGCGAGGCAAAATAGCAGGAAACAGATTTCAAGAGGTACGTTGGAATCGCCTGTAAAGCACAGGAAGAGGGGCACAACTTGGACAATGGTGCACTTGGCCAAAATGGGCGTATGCGTTTTCTCCTGAATATATTCAGGAGAAAACGCATACGCCCTTTTTGGCCAAGCAAGCAAGCGGGCAATGCAAATCTGCACTACAAAGAAGTATCACTTCCCACCCGTCAAAAGGGACATCCACAAAATGTGTAAAAACCAGAAAGGCAAGACAGGCCCTGGAGAACAGGGAGCCTTGTTATGCTGATGGGCGGGATGTACATTGCCAACTGCCTCACTGGAGGAGTGCATTGTGTTCCCTAAAACAAGTAAACAACAGAGCTACAGAGCCAAGGCCACTTCCAGTCTAGGGAATATACCTTGGGAAAACTGAAAATCAATAAGAAAGAGCCACCTCCAAATTTAGGGCTGCACTGACTACAAGAACCTCAACTTGGGTACACCTTAAATATCCCAGGAAATATAAAAATGGTTCAAAACATTGTGGTACTTACGTACGATGGAATATCCCTCAGCCATGAAATCAATGTCATAAGACCAGTAGCAGCAAAGTGAGTGGATTCAGGTACGATGATTCTAAGTGAAATAAGTCACACAGAAAAAGGAACTTATCATAAGATATCACTTATGAAGATAATGTAAACATGGCTACACGTGAACTGAGTTAGGAAAGAGAACAGAGTCTCACATTTAGAAAACACTCTTATGCCTGCATAAAGGGGATGGAGAGGTGGGGTGATGCATAAAACCAGAGTTTGATATAAGCACAGGGACCGTTCCAAAAACCAACTTTGGAATAGACAAGACCTACACGTTCCTCAGTGAAAGAGACTCAAAACCCCATATTTCCCGCAGAGGAATATATCGGACTTGTAAGAATCTTAAAACCTATGTATTGATATGTCTCCATAAGGGAATCAAGTGTGTCTAGAGTGGCATAAACATGGCAGCGAGAATCAGCTCAAACCCACTATAAGAAGGAATTTCAAAAGCAAAACAAAAACACAGGGAAATTCTTTACAATTCCTTCAGGGTGTCTGAGGAAACATGGAAATACCCTATCTACAATGACAGCTGGATGTGGCATAAGGCTGGACACTTGGGACTGAGAGGATTGGTGAGATTGGGTGAGCAAATGCAGACCCTTTCAAGCAATAATGCATGGCCCCCATTCCATGGGTCCCAACTCTCCAGGTTCAAGGGAATATTACTACAGCTATAACATGTACAGGAAACCTAGAGAATGGACACACTGTGAATACGAAAGGTTTCTAAAACTCAACGAATAGTCCCTCTCCTGGTGCTCCAGTTTGACTTTCCAACTGCCTTACTATCAATCTCCCAACTTGGAGAGACAGGCCCTTTAACCTCCTGGTTTGCACAGGTTCCCAATTTGGCAGAGGATGGAAGGGACGAGGAAGAACCCATGAGAGAGTAGCTGTTAGGCATTTGGACGGGCACATGTCACTCTAATTTCCCGGCAGGAAGAAGAATTAACCAAAGTCTCAGCCACCCACCAGGAACCAGTATAGGACATGATCCAAAATTTTGGACTTGCGTTCAGCTCACAAAAAACGAGTTGAGAAATGGAGCTCAGGGGCACAGCAATTCACAAACTGGCAGAGTGATAAAGGACAACTATCGTCCAAAAATCTGTTGAGGGAAGTCAACGAGGCGGACTTGAAAGCGAGGCAAAATAGCAGGAAACAGATTTCAAGAGGTACGTTGGAATCGCCTGTAAAGCACAGGAAGAGGGGCACAACTTGGACAATGGTGCACTTGGCCAAAAAGGGCGTATGCGTTTTCTCCTGAATATATTCAGGAGAAAACGCATACGCCCTTTTTGGCCAGGCAAGCAAGCGGGCAATGCAAATCTGCACTACAAAGGAGTATCACTTCCCACCGGTCAAAAGGGACATCCACAAAATGTGTAGAAACCAGAAAGGCAAGACAGGCCCTGGAGAACAGGGAGCCTTGTTATGCTGATGGGCGGGATGTAAATTGCCAACTGCCTCACTGGAGGAGTGCATTGTGTTCCCTAAAACAAGTAAACAACAGAGCTACAGAGCCAAGGCCACTTCCTGTCTAGGGAATATACCTTGGGAAAACTGAAAATCAATAAGAAAGAGCCACCTCCAAATTTAGGGTTGCACTGACTACAAGAACCTCAACTTGGGTACACCTTAAATATCCCAGGAAATATAAAAATGGTTCAAAACATTGTGGTACTTACGTACGATGGAATATCCCTCAGCCATGAAATCAATGTCATAAGACAAGTAGCAGCAAAGTGAGTGGATTCAGGTACGATGATTCTAAGTGAAATAAGTCACACAGAAAAAGGAACTTATCATAAGATATCAGTTATGAAGATCCTGTAAACATGGCTACACGTGAACTGAGTTAGGAAAGAGAACAGAGTCTCACATTTAGAAAACACTCTTATGCCTGCATAAAGGGGATGGAGAGGTGGGGTGATGCATAAAACCAGAGTTTGATATAAGCACAGGGACCGTTCCAAAAACCAACTTTGGAATAGACAAGACCTACACCTTCCTCAGTGAAAGAGACTCAAAACCCCATATTTCCCGCAGAGGAATATATCTGACTAGTAAGAATCTTAAAACCTATGTATTGATATGACTCCATAAGGGAATCAAGTGTGTCTAGAGTGGCATAAACATGGCAGCGAGAATCAGCTCAAACCCACTATAAAAAGGAATTTCAAAAGCAAAACCAAAAAACAGGGAAATTCTTTCCAATTCCTTCAGGGTGTCTGAGGAAACCTGGAAAGACCCTATCTACAATGACAGCTGGATGTGGCATAAGGCTGGACACTTGGGACTGAGAGGATTGGTGAGATTGGGTGAGCAAATGCAGACCCTTTCAAGCAATAATGCATGGCCCCCATTCCATGGGTCCCAACTCTCCAGGTTCAAGGGAATATTACTACAGCTATAACATGTACAGGAAACCTAGAGAATGGACACACTGTGAATACGAAAGTTTTCTAAAACTCAACGAATAGTCCCTCTCCTGGTGCTCCAGTTTGACTTTCCAACTGCCTTACTATCAATCTCCCAACGTGGAGAGACAGGCCCTTTAACCTCCTGGTTTGCACAGGTTCCCAATTTGGCAGAGGATGGAAGGGACGAGGGAGAACCCATGAGAGAGTAGCTGTTAGGCATTTGGACGGGCACATGTCACTCTAATTTCCCGGCAGGAAGAAGAATTAACCAAAGTCTCAGCCACCCACCGGGAACCAGTATAGGACATGATCCAAAATTTTGGACTTGCGTTCAGCTCACAAAAAACGAGTTGAGAAATGGAGCTCAGGGGCACAGCAATTCACAAACTGGCAGAGTGATAAAGGACAACTATCGTCCAAAAATCTGTTGAGGGAAGTCAACGAGGTGGACTTGAAAGCGAGGCAAAATAGCAGGAAACAGATTTCAAGAGGTACCTTGGAATCGCCTGTAAAGCACAGGAAGAGGGGCACAACTTGGACAATGATGCACTTGGCCAAAAAGGACGTATGCGTTTTCTCCTGAATATATTCAGGAGAAAACGCATACGTCCTTTTTGGCCAAGCAAGCAAGCGGGCAATGCAAATCTGCACTACAAAGAAGTATCACTTCCCACCGGTCAAAAGGGACATCCACAAAATGTGTAAAAACCAGAAAGGCAAGACAGGCCCTGGAGAACAGGGAGCCTTGTTATGCTGATGGGCGGGATGTAAATTGCCAACTGCCTCACTGGAGGAGTGCATTGTGTTCCCTAAAACAAGTAAACAACAGAGCTACAGAGCCAAGGCCACTTCCAGTGTAGGGAATATACCTTGGGAAAACTGAAAATCAATAAGAAAGAGCCACCTCCAAATTTAGGGCTGCACTGACTACAAGAACCTCAACTTGGGTACACCTTAAATATCCCAGGAAATATAAAAATGGTTCAAAACATTGTGGTACTTACGTACGATGGAATATCCCTCAGCCATGAAATCAATGTCATAAGACCAGTAGCAGCAAAGTGAGTGGATTCAGGTACGATGATTCTAAGTGAAATAAGTCACACAGAAAAAGGAACTTATCATAAGATATCACTTATGAAGATCCTGTAAACATGGCTACACGTGAACTGAGTTAGGAAAGAGAACAGAGTCTCACATTTAGAAAACACTCTTATGCCTGCATAAAGGGGATGGAGAGGTGGGGTGATGCATAAAACCAGAGTTTGATATAAGCACAGGGACCGTTCCAAAAACCAACTTTGGAATAGACAAGACCTACACCTTCCTCAGTGAAAGAGACTCAAAACCCCATATTTCCCGACGAGGAATATATCTGACTAGTAAGAATCTTAAAACCTATGTATTGATATGACTCCATAAGGGAATCAAGTGTGTCTAGAGTGGCATAAACATGGCAGCGAGAATCAGCTCAAACCCACTATAAAAAGGAATTTCAAAAGCAAAACCAAAAAACAGGGAAATTCTTTACAATTCCTTCAGGGTGTCTGAGGAAACCTGGAAAGACCCTATCTACAATGACAGCTGGATGTGGCATAAGGCTGGACACTTGGGACTGAGAGGATTGGTGAGATTGGGTGAGCAAATGCACACCCTTTCAAGCAATAATGCATGGCCCCCATTCCATGGGTCCCAACTCTCCAGGTTCAAGGGAATATTACTACAGCTATAACATGTACAGGAAACGGAGAGAATGCACACACTGTGAATACGAAAGGTTTCTAAAACTCAACGAATAGTCCCTCTCCTGGTGCTCCAGTTTGACTTTCCAACTGCCTTACTATCAACCTCCCAACTTGGAGAGACAGGCACTTTAACCTCCTGGTTTGCACAGGTTCCCAATTTGGCAGAGGATGGAAGGGACGAGGGAGAACCCATGAGAGAGTAGCTGTTAGGCATTTGGACGGGCACATGTCACTCTAATTTCCCGGCAGGAAGAAGAATTAACCAAAGTCTCAGTCACCCACTGGGAACCAGTATAGGACATGATCCAAAATTTTGGACTTGCGTTCAGCTCACAAATAACGAGTTGAGAAATGGAATTCAGGGGCACAGCAATTCACAAACTGGCAGAGTGATAAAGGACAACTGTCGTCCAAAAATCTGTTGAGGGAAGTCAACGAGTCGGACTTGAAAGCGAGGCAAAATAGCAGGAAACAGATTTCAAGAGGTACGTTGGAATCGCCTGTAAAGCACAGGAAGAGGGGCACAACTTGGACAATGATGCACTTGGCCTAAAAGGGTCTATGCGTTTTCTCCTGAATATATTCAGGAGAAAACGCATACGCCCTTTTACGCCAAGGAAGCAAGCAGGCAATGCAAATCTGCACTACAAAGAAGTATCACTTCCCACCGGTCAAAAGGGACATCCACAAAATGTGTAAAAACCAGAAAGGCAAGACAGGCACTGGAGAACAGGGAGCCTTGTTATGCTGATGGGCGGGATGTATATTGCCAACTGCCTCACTGGAGGAGTGCATTGTGTTCCCTAAAACAAGTAAACAACAGAGCTACAGAGCCAAGGCCACTTCCAGTCTAGGGAATATACCTTGGGAAAACTGAAAATCAATAAGAAAGAGCCACCTCCAAATTTAGGGCTGCACTGACTACAAGAACCTCAACTTGGGTACACCTTAAATATCCCAGGAAATATAAAAATGGTTCAAAACATTGTGGTACTTACGTACGATGGAATATCCCTCAGCCATGAAATCAATGTCATAAGACCCGTAGCAGCAAAGTGAGTGGATTCAGGTACGATGATTCTAAGTGAAATAAGTCACACAGAAAAAGAAACTTATCATAAGATATCACTTATGAAGATCCTGTAAACATGGCTACACATGAACTGAGTTAGGAAAGAGAACAGAGTCTCACATTTAGAAAAAACTCTTATGCCTGCATAAAGGGGATGGAGAGGTGGGGTGATGCATAAAACCAGAGTTTGATATAAGCACAGGGACCGTTCCAAAAACCAACTTTGGAATAGACAAGACCTACACCTTCCTCAGTGAAAGAGACTCAAAACCCCATATTTCCCGCAGAGGAATATATCTGACTAGTAAGAATCTTAAAACCTATGTATTGATATGACTCCATAAGGGAATCAAGTGTGTCTAGAGTGGCATAAACATGGCAGCGAGAATCAGCTCAAACCCACTATAAAAAGGAATTTCAAAAGCAAAACCAAAAAACAGGGAAATTCTTTACAATTCCTTCAGGGTGTCTGAGGAAACCTGGAAAGACCCTATCTACAATGACAGCTGGATGTGGCATAAGGCTGGACACTTGGGACTGAGAGGATTGGTGAGATTGGGTGAGCAAATGCAGAGCCTTTCAAGCAATAATGCATGGCCCCCATTCCATGGGTCCCAACTCTCCAGGTTCAAGGGAATATTACTACAGCTCTAACATGTACAGGAAAGCTAGAGAATGGACACACTGTGAATACAAAAGGTTTCTAAAACTCAACGAATAGTCCCTCTCCTGGTGCTCCAATTTGACTTTCCAACTGCCTTACTATCAATCTCCCAACTTGGAGAGACAGGCCCTTTAACCTCCTGGTTTGCACAGGTTCCCAATTTGGCAGAGGATGGAAGGGACGAGGGAGAACCCATGAGAGAGTAGCTGTTAGGCATTTGGACGGGCACATGTCACTCTAATTTCCCGGCAGGAAGAAGAATTAACCAAAGTCTCAGCCACCCACCGGGAACCAGTATAGGACATGATCCAAAATTTTGGACTTGCGTTCAGCTCACAAAAAACGAGTTGAGAAATGGAGCTCAGGGGCACAGCAATTCACAAACTGGCAGAGTGATAAAGGACAACTATCGTCCAAAAATCTGTTGAGGGAAGTCAACGAGGCGGACTTGAAAGCGAGGCAAAATAGCAGGAAACAGATTTCAAGAGGTACGTTGGAATCGCCTGTAAAGCACAGGAAGAGGGGCACAACTTGGACAATGGTGCACTTGGCCAAAAAGGGCGTATGCATTTTCTCCTGAATATATTCAGGAGAAAACGCATATGCCCTTTTTGGCCAGGCAAGCAAGCGGGCAATGCAAATCTGCACTACAAAGGAGTATCACTTCCCACCGGTCAAAAGGGACATCCACAAAATGTGTAGAAACCAGAAAGGCAAGACAGGCCCTGGAGAACAGGGAGCCTTGTTATGCTGATGGGCGGGATGTACATTGCCAACTGCCTCACTGGAGGAGTGCATTGTGTTCCCTAAAACAAGTAAACAACAGAGCTACAGAGCCAAGGCCACTTCCTGTCTAGGGAATATACCTTGGGAAAACTGAAAATCAATAAGAAAGAGCCACCTCCAAACTTAGGGCTGCACTGACTACAAGAACCTCAACTTGGGTACACCTTAAATATCCCAGGAAATATAAAAATGGTTCAAAACATTGTGGTACATACGTACGATGGAATATCCCTCAGCCATGAAATCAATGTCATAAGACAAGTAGCAGCAAAGTGAGTGGATTCAGGTACGATGATTCTAAGTGAAATAAGTCACACAGAAAAAGGAACTTATCATAAGATATCAGTTATGAAGATCCTGTAAACATGGCTACACGTGAACTGAGTTAGGAAAGAGAACAGAGTCTCACATTTAGAAAACACTCTTATGCCTGCATAAAGGGGATGGAGAGGTGGGGTGATGCATAAAACCAGAGTTTGATATAAGCACAGGGACCGTTCCAAAAACCAACTTTGGAATAGACAAGACCTACACCTTCCTCAGTGAAAGAGACTCAAAACCCCATATTTCCCGCAGAGGAATATATCTGACTAGTAAGAATATTAAAACCTATGTATTGATATGACTCCATAAGGGAATCAAGTGTGTCTAGAGTGGCATAAACATGGCAGCGAGAATCAGCTCAAACCCACTATAAAAAGGAATTTCAAAAGCAAAACCAAAAAACAGGGAAATTATTTCCAATTCCTTCAGGGTGTCTGAGGAAACCTGGAAAGACCCTATCTACAATGACAGCTGGATGTGGCATGAGGTTGGACACTTGGGACTGAGAGGATTGGTGAGATTGGGTGAGCAAATGCAGACCCTTTCAAGCAATAATGCATGGCCCCCATTCCATGGGTCCCAACTCTCCAGGTTCAAGGGAATATTACTACAGCTATAACATGTACAGGAAACCTAGAGAATGGACACACTGTGAATACGAAAGTTTTCTAAAACTCAACGAATAGTCCCTCTCCTGGTGCTCCAGTTTGACTTTCCAACTGCCTTACTATCAATCTCCCAACGTGGAGAGACAGGCCCTTTAACCTCCTGGTTTGCACAGGTTCCCAATTTGGCAGAGGATGGAAGGGACGAGGGAGAACCCATGAGAGAGTAGCTGTTAGGCATTTGGACGGGCACATGTCACTCTAATTTCCCGGCAGGAAGAAGAATTAACCAAAGTCTCAGCCACCCACCGGGAACCAGTATAGGACATGATCCAAAATTTTGGACTTGCGTTCAGCTCACAAAAAACGAGTTGAGAAATGGAGCTCAGGGGCACAGCAATTCACAAACTGGCAGAGTGATAAAGGACAACTATCGTCCAAAAATCTGTTGAGGGTAGTCAACGAGGTGGACTTGAAAGCGAGGCAAAATAGCAGGAAACAGATTTCAAGAGGTACCTTGGAATCGCCTGTAAAGCACAGGAAGAGGGGCACAACTTGGACAATGATGCACTTGGCCAAAAAGGGCGTATGCGTTTTCTCCTGAATATATTCAGGAGAAAACGCATACGCCCTTTTTGGCCAAGCAAGCAAGCGGGCAATGCAAATCTGCACTACAAAGAAGTATCACTTCCCACCGGTCAAAAGGGACATCCACAAAATGTGTAAAAACCAGAAAGGCAAGACAGGCCCTGGAGAACAGGGAGCCTTGTTATGCTGATGGGCGGGATGTAAATTGCCAACTGCCTCACTGGAGGAGTGCATTGTGTTCCCTAAAACAAGTAAACAACAGAGCTACAGAGCCAAGGCCACTTCCAGTGTAGGGAATATACCTTGGGAAAACTGAAAATCAATAAGAAAGAGCCACCTCCAAATTTAGGGCTGCACTGACTACAAGAACCTCAACTTGGGTACACCTTAAATATCCCAGGAAATATAAAAATGGTTCAAAACATTGTGGTACTTACGTACGATGGAATATCCCTCAGCCATGAAATCAATGTCATAAGACCAGTAGCAGCAAAGTGAGTGGATTCAGGTACGATGATTCTAAGTGAAATAAGTCACACAGAAAAAGGAACTTATCATAAGATATCACTTATGAAGATCCTGTAAACATGGCTACACGTGAACTGAGTTAGGAAAGAGAACAGAGTCTCACATTTAGAAAACACTCTTATGCCTGCATAAAGGGGATGGAGAGGTGGGGTGATGCATAAAACCAGAGTTTGATATAAGTACAGGGACCATTCCAAAAACCAACTTTGGAATAGACAAGACCTACACCTTCCTCAGTGAAAGAGACTCAAAACCCCATATTTCCCGCAGAGGAATATATCTGACTAGTAAGAATCTTAAAACCTATGTATTGATATGACTCCATAAGGGAATCAAGTGTGTCTAGAGTGGCATAAACATGGGAGCGAGAATCAGCTCAAACCCACTATAAAAAGGAATTTCAAAAGCAAAACCAAAAAACAGGGAAATTCTTTACAATTCCTTCAGGGTGTCTGAGGAAACCTGGAAAGACCCTATCTACAATGACAGCTGGATGTGGCATAAGGCTGGACACTTGGGACTGAGAGGATTGGTGAGATTGGGTGAGCAAATGCACACCCTTTCAAGCAATAATGCATGGCCCCCATTCCATGGGTCCCAACTCTCCAGGTTCAAGGGAATATTACTACAGCTATAACATGTACAGGAAACCTAGAGAATGGACACACTGTGAATACGAAAGGTTTCTAAAACTCAACGAATAGTCCCTCTCCTGGTGCTCCAGTTTGACTTTCCAACTGCCTTACTATCAATCTCCCAACGTGGAGAGACAGGCCCTTTAACCTCCTGGTTTGCACAGGTTCCCAATTTGGCAGAGGATGGAAGGGACGAGGGAGAACCCATGAGAGAGTAGCTGTTAGGCATTTGGACGGGCACATGTCACTCTAATTTCCCGGCAGGAAGAAGAATTAAC
Source organism: Mesoplodon densirostris (assembly GCF_025265405.1). Classification (NCBI taxonomy): domain Eukaryota; kingdom Metazoa; phylum Chordata; class Mammalia; order Artiodactyla; family Ziphiidae; genus Mesoplodon; species Mesoplodon densirostris. Next base: position 2,631,359 of record NW_026778200.1, on the reverse strand, counting down.
CAAAGTCTCAGCCACCCACCGGGAACCAGTATAGGACATGATCCAAAATTTTGGACTTGCGTTCAGCTCACAAAAAACGAGTTGAGAAATGGAGCTCAGGGGCACAGCAATTCACAAACTGGCAGAGTGATAAAGGACAACTATCGTCCAAAAATCTGTTGAGGGAAGTCAACGAGGCGGACTTGAAAGCGAGGCAAAATAGCAGGAAACAGATTTCAAAGATACATTGGAATCGCCTGTAAAGCACAGGAAGAGGGGCACAACTTGGACAATGGTGCACTTGGCCAAAAAGGGCGTATGCGTTTTCTCCTGAATATATTCAGGAGAAAACGCATACGCCCTTTTTGGCCAAGCAAGCAAGCGGGCAATGCAAATCTGCACTACAAAGAAGTATCACTTCCCACCGGTCAAAAGGGACATCCACAAAATGTGTAAAAACCAGAAAGGCAAGACAGGCCCTGGAGAACAGGGAGCCTTGTTATGCTGATGGGCGGGATGTAAATTGCCAACTGCCTCACTGGAGGAGTGCATTGTGTTCCCTAAAACAAGTAAACAACAGAGCTACAGAGCCTAGGCCACTTCCAGTCTAGGGAATATACCTTGGGAAAACTGAAAATCAATAAGAAAGAGCCACCTCCAAATTTAGGGCTGAACTGACTACAAGAACCTCAACTTGGGTACACCTTAAATATCCCAGGAAATATAAAAATGGTTCAAAACATTGTGGTACTTACGTACGATGGAATATCCCTCAGCCATGAAATCAATGTCATAAGACCCGTAGCATCAAAGTGAGTGGATTCAGGTACGATGATTCTAAGTGAAATAAGTCACACAGAAAAAGAAACTTATTATAAGATATCACTTATGATGATCCTGAAAACATGGCTACACATGAACTGAGTTAGGAAAGAGAACAGAGTCTCACATTTCGAAAACACTCTTATGCCTGCTTAAAGGGGAAGGAGAGGTGGGGTGATGCATAAAACCAGAGTTTGATATAAGCACAGGGACCGTTCCAAAAACCAACTTTGGAATAGACAAGACCTACACGTTCCTCAGTGAAAGAGACTCAAAACCCCATATTTCCCGCAGAGGAATATATCGGACTTGTAAGAATCTTAAAACCTATGTATTGATATGTCTCCATAAGGGAATCAAGTGTGTCTAGAGTGGCATAAACATGGCAGCGAGAATCAGCTCAAACCCACTATAAAAAGGAATTTCAAAAGCAAAACAAAAAAACAGGGAAATTCTTTACAATTCCTTCAGGGTGTCTGAGGAAACCTGGAAAGACCCTATCTACAATGACAGCTGGATGTGGCATAAGGCTGGACACTTGGGACTGAGAGGATTGGTGAGATTGGGTGAGCAAATGCAGACCCTTTCAAGCAATAATGCATGGCCCCCATTCCATGGGTCCCAACTCTCCAGGTTCAAGGGAATATTACTACAGCTATAACATGTACAGGAAACCTAGAGAATGGACACACTGTGAATACGAAAGGTTTCTAAAACTCAACGAATAGTCCCTCTCCTGGTGCTCCAGTTTGACTTTCCAACTGCCTTACTATCAACCTCCCAACTTGGAGAGACAGGCCCTTTAACCTCCTGGTTTGCACAGGTTCCCAATTTGGCAGAGGATGGAAGGGACGAGGGAGAACCCATGAGAGAGTAGCTGTTAGGCATTTGGACGGGCACATGTCACTCTAATTTCCCGGCAGGAAGAAGAATTAACCAAAGTCTCAGCCACCCACCGGGAACCAGTATAGGACATGATCCAAAATTTTGGACTTGCGTTCAGCTCACAAAAAACGAGTTGAGAAATGGAATTCAGGGGCACAGCAATTCACAAACTGGCAGAGTGATAAAGGACAACTATCGTCCAAAAATCTGTTGAGGGAAGTCAACGAGTCGGACTTGAAAGCGAGGCAAAATAGCAGGAAACAGATTTCAAGAGGTACGTTGGAATCGCCTGTAAAGCACAGGAAGAGGGGCACAACTTGGACAATGACGCACTTGGCCTAAAAGGGCCTATGCGTTTTCTCCTGAATATATTCAGGAGAAAATGCATACGCCCTTTTAGGCCAAGGAAGCAAGCAGGCAATGCAAATCTGCACTACAAAGAAGTATCACTTCCCACCGGTCAAAAGGGACATCCACAAAATGTGTAAAAACCAGAAAGGCAAGACAGGCACTGGAGAACAGGGAGCCTTGTTATGCTGATGGGCGGGATGTATATTGCCAACTGCCTCACTGGAGGAGTGCATTGTGTTCCCTAAAACAAGTAAACAACAGAGCTACAGAGCCAAGGCCACTTCCAGTCTAGGGAATATACCTTGGGAAAACTGAAAATCAATAAGAAAGAGCCACCTCCAAATTTAGGGCTGCACTGACTACAAGAACCTCAACTTGGGTACACCTTAAATATCCCAGGAAATATAAAAATGGTTCAAAACATTGTGGTACTTACGTACGATGGAATATCCCTCAGCCATGAAATCAATGTCATAAGACCCGTAGCAGCAAAGTGAGTGGATTCAGGTACGATGATTCTAAGTGAAATAAGTCACACAGAAAAAGAAACTTATCATAAGATATCACTTATGAAGATCCTGTAAACATGGCTACACATGAACTGAGTTAGGAAAGAGATCAGAGTCTCACATTTAGAAAAAACTCTTATGCCTGCATAAAGGGGATGGAGAGGTGGGGTGATGCATAAAACCAGAGTTTGATATAAGCACAGGGACCGTTCCAAAAACCAACTTTGGAATAGACAAGACCGACACCTTCCTCAGTGAAAGAGACTCAAAACCCCATATTTCCCGCAGAGGAATATATCTGACTAGTAAGAATCTTAAAACCTATGTATTGATATGACTCCATAAGGGAATCAAGTGTGTCTAGAGTGGCATAAACATGGCAGCGAGAATCAGCTCAAAACCACTATAAAAAGGAATTTCAAAAGCAAAACCAAAAAACAGGGAAATTCTTTCCAATTCCTTCAGGGTGTCTGAGGAAACCTGGAAAGACCCTATCTACAATGACAGCTGGATGTGGCATAAGGCTGGACACTTGGGACTGAGAGGATTGGTGAGATTGGGTGAGCAAATGCAGACCCTTTCAAGCAATAATGCATGGCCCCCATTCCATGGGTCCCAACTCTCCAGGTTCAAGGGAATATTACTACAGCTCTAACATGTACAGGAAACCTAGAGAATGGACACACTGTGAATACGAAAGGTTTCTAAAACTCAACGAATAGTCCCTCTCCTGGTGCTCCAGTTTGACTTTCCAACTGCCTTACTATCAATCTCCCAACGTGGAGAGACAGGCCCTTTAACCTCCTGGTTTGCACAGGTTCCCAATTTGGCAGAGGATGGAAGGGACGAGGGAGAACCCATGAGAGAGTAGCTGTTAGGCATTTGGACGGGCACATGTCACTCTAATTTCCCGGCAGGAAGAAGAATTAACCAAAGTCTCAGCCACCCACCGGGAACCAGTATAGGACATGATCCAAAATTTTGGACTTGCGTTCAGCTCACAAAAAACGAGTTGAGAAATGGAGCTCAGGGGCACAGCAATTCACAAACTGGCAGAGTGATAAAGGACAACTATCGTCCAAAAATCTGTTGAGGGAAGTCAACGAGGCGGACTTGAAAGCGAGGCAAAATAGCAGGAAACAGATTTCAAGAGGTACGTTGGAATCGCCTGTAAAGCACAGGAAGAGGGGCACAACTTGGACAATGGTGCACTTGGCCAAAATGGGCGTATGCGTTTTCTCCTGAATATATTCAGGAGAAAACGCATACGCCCTTTTTGGCCAAGCAAGCAAGCGGGCAATGCAAATCTGCACTACAAAGAAGTATCACTTCCCACCCGTCAAAAGGGACATCCACAAAATGTGTAAAAACCAGAAAGGCAAGACAGGCCCTGGAGAACAGGGAACCTTGTTATGCTGATGGGCGGGATGTACATTGCCAACTGCCTCACTGGAGGAGTGCATTGTGTTCCCTAAAACAAGTAAACAACAGAGCTACAGAGCCAAGGCCACTTCCAGTCTAGGGAATATACCTTGGGAAAACTGAAAATCAATAAGAAAGAGCCACCTCCAAATTTAGGGCTGCACTGACTACAAGAACCTCAACTTGGGTACACCTTAAATATCCCAGGAAATATAAAAATGGTTCAAAACATTGTGGTACTTACGTACGATGGAATATCCCTCAGCCATGAAATCAATGTCATAAGACCAGTAGCAGCAAAGTGAGTGGATTCAGGTACGATGATTCTAAGTGAAATAAGTCACACAGAAAAAGGAACTTATCATAAGATATCACTTATGAAGATAATGTAAACATGGCTACACGTGAACTGAGTTAGGAAAGAGAACAGAGTCTCACATTTAGAAAACACTCTTATGCCTGCATAAAGGGGATGGAGAGGTGGGGTGATGCATAAAACCAGAGTTTGATATAAGCACAGGGACCGTTCCAAAAACCAACTTTGGAATAGACAAGACCTACACGTTCCTCAGTGAAAGAGACTCAAAACCCCATATTTCCCGCAGAGGAATATATCTGACTAGTAAGAATCTTAAAACCTATGTATTGATATGACTCCATAAGGGAATCAAGTGTGTCTAGAGTGGCATAAACATGGCAGCGAGAATCAGCTCAAACCCACTATAAAAAGGAATTTCAAAAGCAAAACCAAAAAACAGGGAAATTCTTTCCAATTCCTTCAGGGTGTCTGAGGAAACCTGGAAAGACCCTATCTACAATGACAGCTGGATGTGGCATAAGGCTGGACACTTGGGACTGAGAGGATTGGTGAGATTGGGTGAGCAAATGCAGACCCTTTCAAGCAATAATGCATGGCCCCCATTCCATGGGTCCCAACTCTCCAGGTTCAAGGGAATATTACTACAGCTCTAACATGTACAGGAAACCTAGAGAATGGACACACTGTGAATACGAAAGGTTTCTAAAACTCAACGAATAGTCCCTCTCCTGGTGCTCCAGTTTGACTTTCCAACTGCCTTACTATCAATCTCCCAACGTGGAGAGACAGGCCCTTTAACCTCCTGGTTTGCACAGGTTCCCAATTTGGCAGAGGATGGAAGGGACGAGGGAGAACCCATGAGAGAGTAGCTGTTAGGCATTTGGACGGGCACATGTCACTCTAATTTCCCGGCAGGAAGAAGAATTAACCAAAGTCTCAGCCACCCACCGGGAACCAGTATAGGACATGATCCAAAATTTTGGACTTGCGTTCAGCTCACAAAAAACGAGTTGAGAAATGGAGCTCAGGGGCACAGCAATTCACAAACTGGCAGAGTGATAAAGGACAACTATCATCCAAAAATCTGTTGAGGGAAGTCAACGAGGCGGACTTGAAAGCGAGGCAAAATAGCAGGAAACAGATTTCAAGAGGTACGTTGGAATCGCCTGTAAAGCACAGGAAGAGGGGCACAACTTGGACAATGGTGCACTTGGCCAAAATGGGCGTATGCGTTTTCTCCTGAATATATTAAGGAGAAAACGCATACGCCCTTTTTGGCCAAGCAAGCAAGCGGGCAATGCAAATCTGCACTACAAAGAAGTATCACTTCCCACCCGTCAAAAGGGACATCCACAAAATGTGTAAAAACCAGAAAGGCAAGACAGGCCCTGGAGAACAGGGAGCCTTGTTATGCTGATGGGCGGGATGTACATTGCCAACTGCCTCACTGGAGGAGTGCATTGTGTTCCCTAAAACAAGTAAACAACAGAGCTACAGAGCCAAGGCCACTTCCAGTCTAGGGAATATACCTTGGGAAAACTGAAAATCAATAAGAAAGAGCCACCTCCAAATTTAGGGCTGCACTGACTACAAGAACCTCAACTTGGGTACACCTTAAATATCCCAGGAAATATAAAAATGGTTCAAAACATTGTGGTACTTACGTACGATGGAATATCCCTCAGCCATGAAATCAATGTCATAAGACCAGTAGCAGCAAAGTGAGTGGATTCAGGTACGATGATTCTAAGTGAAATAAGTCACACAGAAAAAGGAACTTATCATAAGATATCAGTTATGAAGATCCTGTAAACATGGCTACACGTGAACTGAGTTAGGAAAGAGAACAGAGTCTCACATTTAGAAAACACTCTTATGCCTGCATAAAGGGGATGGAGAGGTGGGGTGATGCATAAAACCAGAGTTTGATATAAGCACAGGGACCGTTCCAAAAACCAACTTTGGAATAGACAAGACCTACACCTTCCTCAGTGAAAGAGACTCAAAACCCCATATTTCCCGCAGAGGAATATATCTGACTAGTAAGAATCTTAAAACCTATGTATTGATATGACTCCATAAGGGAATCAAGTGTGTCTAGAGTGGCATAAACATGGCAGCGAGAATCAGCTCAAACCCACTATAAAAAGGAATTTCAAAAGCAAAACCAAAAAACAGGGAAATTCTTTCCAATTCCTTCAGGGTGTCTGAGGAAACATGGAAATACCCTATCTACAATGACAGCTGGATGTGGCATAAGGCTGGACACTTGGGACTGAGAGGATTGGTGAGATTGGGTGAGCAAATGCAGACCCTTTCAAGCAATAATGCATGGCCCCCATTCCATGGGTCCCAACTCTCCAGGTTCAAGGGAATATTACTACAGCTATAACATGTACAGGAAACCTAGAGAATGGACACACTGTGAATACGAAAGGTTTCTAAAACTCAACGAATAGTCCCTCTCCTGGTGCTCCAGTTTGACTTTCCAACTGCCTTACTATCAATCTCCCAACTTGGAGAGACAGGCCCTTTAACCTCCTGGTTTGCACAGGTTCCCAATTTGGCAGAGGATGGAAGGGACGAGGGAGAACCCATGAGAGAGTAGCTGTTAGGCATTTGGACGGGCACATGTCACTCTAATTTCCCGGCAGGAAGAAGAATTAACCAAAGTCTCAGCCACCCACCAGGAACCAGTATAGGACATGATCCAAAATTTTGGACTTGCGTTCAGCTCACAAAAAACGAGTTGAGAAATGGAGCTCAGGGGCACAGCAATTCACAAACTGGCAGAGTGATAAAGGACAACTATCGTCCAAAAATCTGTTGAGGGAAGTCAACGAGGCGGACTTGAAAGCGAGGCAAAATAGCAGGAAACAGATTTCAAGAGGTACGTTGGAATCGCCTGTAAAGCACAGGAAGAGGGGCACAACTTGGACAATGGTGCACTTGGCCAAAAAGGGCGTATGCGTTTTCTCCTGAATATATTCAGGAGAAAACGCATACGCCCTTTTTGGCCAGGCAAGCAAGCGGGCAATGCAAATCTGCACTACAAAGGAGTATCACTTCCCACCGGTCAAAAGGGACATCCACAAAATGTGTAGAAACCAGAAAGGCAAGACAGGCCCTGGAGAACAGGGAGCCTTGTTATGCTGATGGGCGGGATGTAAATTGCCAACTGCCTCACTGGAGGAGTGCATTGTGTTCCCTAAAACAAGTAAACAACAGAGCTACAGAGCCAAGGCCACTTCCAGTGTAGGGAATATACCTTGGGAAAACTGAAAATCAATAAGAAAGAGCCACCTCCAAATTTAGGGCTGCACTGACTACAAGAACCTCAACTTGGGTACACCTTAAATATCCCAGGAAATATAAAAATGGTTCAAAACATTGTGGTACCTACGTACGATGGAATATCCCTCAGCCATGAAATCAATGTCATAAGACCAGTAGCAGCAAAGTGAGTGGATTCAGGTACGATGATTCTAAGTGAAATAAGTCACACAGAAAAAGGAACTTATCATAAGATATCACTTATGAAGATCCTGTAAACATGGCTACACGTGAACTGAGTTAGGAAAGAGAACAGAGTCTCACATTTAGAAAACACTCTTATGCCTGCATAAAGGGGATGGAGAGGTGGGGTGATGCATAAAACCAGAGTTTGATATAAGCACAGGGACCGTTCCAAAAACCAACTTTGGAATAGACAAGACCTACACCTTCCTCAGTGAAAGAGACTCAAAACCCCATATTTCCCACAGAGGAATATATCTGACTAGTAAGAATCTTAAAACCTATGTATTGATATGACTCCATAAGGGAATCAAGTGTGTCTAGAGTGGCATAAACATGGCAGCGAGAATCAGCTCAAACCCACTATAAAAAGGAATTTCAAAAGCAAAACCAAAAAACAGGGAAATTCTTTACAATTCCTTCAGGGTGTCTGAGGAAACCTGGAAAGACCCTATCTACAATGACAGCTGGATGTGGCATAAGGCTGGACACTTGGGACTGAGAGGATTGGTGAGATTGGGTGAGCAAATGCACACCCTTTCAAGCAATAATGCATGGCCCCCATTCCATGGGTCCCAACTCTCCAGGTTCAAGGGAATATTACTACAGCTATAACATGTACAGGAAACGGAGAGAATGCACACACTGTGAATACGAAAGGTTTCTAAAACTCAACGAATAGTCCCTCTCCTGGTGCTCCAGTTTGACTTTCCAACTGCCTTACTATCAACCTCCCAACTTGGAGAGACAGGCACTTTAACCTCCTGGTTTGCACAGGTTCCCAATTTGGCAGAGGATGGAAGGGACGAGGGAGAACCCATGAGAGAGTAGCTGTTAGGCATTTGGACGGGCACATGTCACTCTAATTTCCCGGCAGGAAGAAGAATTAACCAAAGTCTCAGCCACCCACTGGGAACCAGTATAGGACATGATCCAAAATTTTGGACTTGCGTTCAGCTCACAAATAACGAGTTGAGAAATGGAATTCAGGGGCACAGCAATTCACAAACTGGCAGAGTGATAAAGGACAACTATCGTCCAAAAATCTGTTGAGGGAAGTCAACGAGTCGGACTTGAAAGCGAGGCAAAATAGCAGGAAACAGATTTCAAGAGGTACGTTGGAATCGCCTGTAAAGCACAGGAAGAGGGGCACAACTTGGACAATGATGCACTTGGCCTAAAAGGGTCTATGCGTTTTCTCCTGAATATATTCAGGAGAAAACGCATACGCCCTTTTACGCCAAGGAAGCAAGCAGGCAATGCAAATCTGCACTACAAAGAAGTATCACTTCCCACCGGTCAAAAGGGACATCCACAAAATGTGTAAAAACCAGAAAGGCAAGACAGGCACTGGAGAACAGGGAGCCTTGTTATGCTGATGGGCGGGATGTATATTGCCAACTGCCTCACTGGAGGAGTGCATTGTGTTCCCTAAAACAAGTAAACAACAGAGCTACAGAGCCAAGGCCACTTCCAGTCTAGGGAATATACCTTGGGAAAACTGAAAATCAATAAGAAAGAGCCACCTCCAAATTTAGGGCTGCACTGACTACAAGAACCTCAACTTGGGTACACCTTAAATATCCCAGGAAATATAAAAATGGTTCAAAACATTGTGGTACTTACGTACGATGGAATATCCCTCAGCCATGAAATCAATGTCATAAGACCCGTAGCAGCAAAGTGAGTGGATTCAGGTACGATGATTCTAAGTGAAATAAGTCACACAGAAAAAGAAACTTATCATAAGATATCACTTATGAAGATCCTGTAAACATGGCTACACATGAACTGAGTTAGGAAAGAGAACAGAGTCTCACATTTAGAAAAAACTCTTATGCCTGCATAAAGGGGATGGAGAGGTGGGGTGATGCATAAAACCAGAGTTTGATATAAGCACAGGGACCGTTCCAAAAACCAACTTTGGAATAGACAAGACCTACACCTTCCTCAGTGAAAGAGACTCAAAACCCCATATTTCCCGCAGAGGAATATATCTGACTAGTAAGAATCTTAAAACCTATGTATTGATATGACTCCATAAGGGAATCAAGTGTGTCTAGAGTGGCATAAACATGGCAGCGAGAATCAGCTCAAACCCACTATAAAAAGGAATTTCAAAAGCAAAACCAAAAAACAGGGAAATTCTTTACAATTCCTTCAGGGTGTCTGAGGAAACCTGGAAAGACCCTATCTACAATGACAGCTGGATGTGGCATAAGGCTGGACACTTGGGACTGAGAGGATTGGTGAGATTGGGTGAGCAAATGCAGAGCCTTTCAAGCAATAATGCATGGCCCCCATTCCATGGGTCCCAACTCTCCAGGTTCAAGGGAATATTACTACAGCTCTAACATGTACAGGAAACCTAGAGAATGGACACACTGTGAATACAAAAGGTTTCTAAAACTCAACGAATAGTCCCTCTCCTGGTGCTCCAATTTGACTTTCCAACTGCCTTACTATCAATCTCCCAACTTGGAGAGACAGGCCCTTTAACCTCCTGGTTTGCACAGGTTCCCAATTTGGCAGAGGATGGAAGGGACGAGGGAGAACCCATGAGAGAGTAGCTGTTAGGCATTTGGACGGGCACATGTCACTCTAATTTCCCGGCAGGAAGAAGAATTAACCAAAGTCTCAGCCACCCACCGGGAACCAGTATAGGACATGATCCAAAATTTTGGACTTGCGTTCAGCTCACAAAAAACGAGTTGAGAAATGGAGCTCAGGGGCACAGCAATTCACAAACTGGCAGAGTGATAAAGGACAACTATCGTCCAAAAATCTGTTGAGGGAAGTCAACGAGGCGGACTTGAAAGCGAGGCAAAATAGCAGGAAACAGATTTCAAGAGGTACGTTGGAATCGCCTGTAAAGCACAGGAAGAGGGGCACAACTTGGACAATGGTGCACTTGGCCAAAAAGGGCGTATGCATTTTCTCCTGAATATATTCAGGAGAAAACGCATATGCCCTTTTTGGCCAGGCAAGCAAGCGGGCAATGCAAATCTGCACTACAAAGGAGTATCACTTCCCACCGGTCAAAAGGGACATCCACAAAATGTGTAGAAACCAGAAAGGCAAGACAGGCCCTGGAGAACAGGGAGCCTTGTTATGCTGATGGGCGGGATGTACATTGCCAACTGCCTCACTGGAGGAGTGCATTGTGTTCCCTAAAACAAGTAAACAACAGAGCTACAGAGCCAAGGCCACTTCCTGTCTAGGGAATATACCTTGGGAAAACTGAAAATCAATAAGAAAGAGCCACCTCCAAACTTAGGGCTGCACTGACTACAAGAACCTCAACTTGGGTACACCTTAAATATCCCAGGAAATATAAAAATGGTTCAAAACATTGTGGTACATACGTACGATGGAATATCCCTCAGCCATGAAATCAATGTCATAAGACAAGTAGCAGCAAAGTGAGTGGATTCAGGTACGATGATTCTAAGTGAAATAAGTCACACAGAAAAAGGAACTTATCATAAGATATCAGTTATGAAGATCCTGTAAACATGGCTACACGTGAACTGAGTTAGGAAAGAGAACAGAGTCTCACATTTAGAAAACACTCTTATGCCTGCATAAAGGGGATGGAGAGGTGGGGTGATGCATAAAACCAGAGTTTGATATAAGCACAGGGACCGTTCCAAAAACCAACTTTGGAATAGACAAGACCTACACCTTCCTCAGTGAAAGAGACTCAAAACCCCATATTTCCCGCAGAGGAATATATCTGACTAGTAAGAATATTAAAACCTATGTATTGATATGACTCCATAAGGGAATCAAGTGTGTCTAGAGTGGCATAAACATGGCAGCGAGAATCAGCTCAAACCCACTATAAAAAGGAATTTCAAAAGCAAAACCAAAAAACAGGGAAATTATTTCCAATTCCTTCAGGGTGTCTGAGGAAACCTGGAAAGACCCTATCTACAATGACAGCTGGATGTGGCATGAGGTTGGACACTTGGGACTGAGAGGATTGGTGAGATTGGGTGAGCAAATGCAGACCCTTTCAAGCAATAATGCATGGCCCCCATTCCATGGGTCCCAACTCTCCAGGTTCAAGGGAATATTACTACAGCTATAACATGTACAGGAAACCTAGAGAATGGACACACTGTGAATACGAAAGTTTTCTAAAACTCAACGAATAGTCCCTCTCCTGGTGCTCCAGTTTGACTTTCCAACTGCCTTACTATCAATCTCCCAACGTGGAGAGACAGGCCCTTTAACCTCCTGGTTTGCACAGGTTCCCAATTTGGCAGAGGATGGAAGGGACGAGGGAGAACCCATGAGAGAGTAGCTGTTAGGCATTTGGACGGGCACATGTCACTCTAATTTCCCGGCAGGAAGAAGAATTAACCAAAGTCTCAGCCACCCACCGGGAACCAGTATAGGACATGATCCAAAATTTTGGACTTGCGTTCAGCTCACAAAAAACGAGTTGAGAAATGGAGCTCAGGGGCACAGCAATTCACAAACTGGCAGAGTGATAAAGGACAACTATCGTCCAAAAATCTGTTGAGGGTAGTCAACGAGGTGGACTTGAAAGCGAGGCAAAATAGCAGGAAACAGATTTCAAGAGGTACCTTGGAATCGCCTGTAAAGCACAGGAAGAGGGGCACAACTTGGACAATGATGCACTTGGCCAAAAAGGGCGTATGCGTTTTCTCCTGAATATATTCAGGAGAAAACGCATACGCCCTTTTTGGCCAAGCAAGCAAGCGGGCAATGCAAATCTGCACTACAAAGAAGTATCACTTCCCACCGGTCAAAAGGGACATCCACAAAATGTGTAAAAACCAGAAAGGCAAGACAGGCACTGGAGAACAGGGAGCCTTGTTATGCTGATGGGCGGGATGTAAATTGCCAACTGCCTCACTGGAGGAGTGCATTGTGTTCCCTAAAACAAGTAAACAACAGAGCTACAGAGCCAAGGCCACTTCCAGTGTAGGGAATATACCTTGGGAAAACTGAAAATCAATAAGAAAGAGCCACCTCCAAATTTAGGGCTGCACTGACTACAAGAACCTCAACTTGGGTACACCTTAAATATCCCAGGAAATATAAAAATGGTTCAAAACATTGTGGTACTTACGTACGATGGAATATCCCTCAGCCATGAAATCAATGTCATAAGACCAGTAGCAGCAAAGTGAGTGGATTCAGGTACGATGATTCTAAGTGAAATAAGTCACACAGAAAAAGAAACTTATCATAAGATATCACTTAGGAAGATCCTGTAAACATGGCTACACGTGAACTGAGTTAGGAAAGAGAACAGAGTCTCACATTTAGAAAACACTCTTATGCCTGCATAAAGGGGATGGAGAGGTGGGGTGATGCATAAAACCAGAGTTTGATATAAGTACAGGGACCGTTCCAAAAACCAACTTTGGAATAGACAAGACCTACACCTTCCTCAGTGAAAGAGACTCAAAACCCCATATTTCCCGCAGAGGAATATATCTGACTAGTAAGAATCTTAAAACCTATGTATTGATATGACTCCATAAGGGAATCAAGTGTGTCTAGAGTGGCATAAACATGGGAGCGAGAATCAGCTCAAACCCACTATAAAAAGGAATTTCAAAAGCAAAACCAAAAAACAGGGAAATTCTTTACAATTCCTTCAGGGTGTCTGAGGAAACCTGGAAAGACCCTATCTACAATGACAGCTGGATGTGGCATAAGGCTGGACACTTGGGACTGAGAGGATTGGTGAGATTGGGTGAGCAAATGCACACCCTTTCAAGCAATAATGCATGGCCCCCATTCCATGGGTCCCAACTCTCCAGGTTCAAGGGAATATTACTACAGCTATAACATGTACAGGAAACCTAGAGAATGGACACACTGTGAATACGAAAGGTTTCTAAAACTCAACGAATAGTCCCTCTCCTGGTGCTCCAGTTTGACTTTCCAACTGCCTTACTATCAATCTCCCAACGTGGAGAGACAGGCCCTTTAACCTCCTGGTTTGCACAGGTTCCCAATTTGGCAGAGGATGGAAGGGACGAGGGAGAACCCATGAGAGAGTAGCTGTTAGGCATTTGGACGGGCACATGTCACTCTAATTTCCCGGCAGGAAGAAGAATTAACCAAAGTCTCAGCCACCCACCGGGAACCAGTATAGGACATGATCCAAAATTTTGGACTTGCGTTCAGCTCACAAAAAACGACTTGAGAAATGGAGCTCAGGGGCACAGCAATTCACAAACTGGCAGAGTGATAAAGGACAACTATCGTCCAAAAATCTGTTGAGGGAAGTCAACGAGGCGGACTTGAAAGCGAGGCAAAATAGCAGGAAACAGATTTCAAAGATACATTGGAATCGCCTGTAAAGCACAGGAAGAGGGGCACAACTTGGACAATGGTGCACTTGGCCAAAAAGGGCGTATGCGTTTTCTCCTGAATATATTCAGGAGAAAACGCATACGCCCTTATTGGCCAAGCAAGCAAGCGGGCAATGCAAATCTGCACTACAAAGAAGTATCACTTCCCACCGGTCAAAAGGGACATCCACAAAATGTGTAAAAACCAGAAAGGCAAGACAGGCCCTGGAGAACAGGGAGCCTTGTTATGCTGATGGGCGGGATGTAAATTGCCAACTGCCTCACTGGAGGAGTGCATTGTGTTCCCTAAAACAAGTAAACAACAGAGCTACAGAGCCTAGGCCACTTCCAGTCTAGGGAATATACCTTGGGAAAACTGAAAATCAATAAGAAAGAGCCACCTCCAAATTTAGGGCTGAACTGACTACAAGAACCTCAACTTGGGTACACCTTAAATATCCCAGGAAATATAAAAATGGTTCAAAACATTGTGGTACTTACGTACGATGGAATATCCCTCAGCCATGAAATCAATGTCATAAGACCCGTAGCATCAAAGTGAGTGGATTCAGGTACGATGATTCTAAGTGAAATAAGTCACACAGAAAAAGAAACTTATTATAAGATATCACTTATGATGATCCTGAAAACATGGCTACACATGAACTGAGTTAGGAAAGAGAACAGAGTCTCACATTTCGAAAACACTCTTATGCCTGCTTAAAGGGGAAGGAGAGGTGGGGTGATGCATAAAACCAGAGTTTGATATAAGCACAGGGACCGTTCCAAAAACCAACTTTGGAATAGACAAGACCTACACGTTCCTCAGTGAAAGAGACTCAAAACCCCATATTTCCCGCAGAGGAATATATCGGACTTGTAAGAATCTTAAAACCTATGTATTGATATGTCTCCATAAGGGAATCAAGTGTGTCTAGAGTGGCATAAACATGGCAGCGAGAATCAGCTCAAACCCACTATAAAAAGGAATTTCAAAAGCAAAACAAAAAAACAGGGAAATTCTTTACAATTCCTTCAGGGTGTCTGAGGAAACCTGGAAAGACCCTATCTACAATGACAGCTGGATGTGGCATAAGGCTGGACACTTGGGACTGAGAGGATTGGTGAGATTGGGTGAGCAAATGCAGACCCTTTCAAGCAATAATGCATGGCCCCCATTCCATGGGTCCCAACTCTCCAGGTTCAAGGGAATATTACTACAGCTATAACATGTACAGGAAACCTAGAGAATGGACACACTGTGAATACGAAAGGTTTCTAAAACTCAACGAATAGTCCCTCTCCTGGTGCTCCAGTTTGACTTTCCAACTGCCTTACTATCAACCTCCCAACTTGGAGAGACAGGCCCTTTAACCTCCTGGTTTGCACAGGTTCCCAATTTGGCAGAGGATGGAAGGGACGAGGGAGAACCCATGAGAGAGTAGCTGTTAGGCATTTGGACGGGCACATGTCACTCTAATTTCCCGGCAGGAAGAAGAATTAACCAAAGTCTCAGCCACCCACCGGGAACCAGTATAGGACATGATCCAAAATTTTGGACTTGCGTTCAGCTCACAAAAAACGAGTTGAGAAATGGAATTCAGGGGCACAGCAATTCACAAACTGGCAGAGTGATAAAGGACAACTATCGTCCAAAAATCTGTTGAGGGAAGTCAACGAGTCGGACTTGAAAGCGAGGCAAAATAGCAGGAAACTGATTTCAAGAGGTACGTTGGAATCGCCTGTAAAGCACAGGAAGAGGGGCACAACTTGGACAATGACGCACTTGGCCTAAAAGGGCCTATGCGTTTTCTCCTGAATATATTCAGGAGAAAATGCATACGCCCTTTTAGGCCAAGGAAGCAAGCAGGCAATGCAAATCTGCACTACAAAGAAGTATCACTTCCCACCGGTCAAAAGGGACATCCACAAAATGTGTAAAAACCAGAAAGGCAAGACAGGCACTGGAGAACAGGGAGCCTTGTTATGCTGATGGGCGGGATGTATATTGCCAACTGCCTCACTGGAGGAGTGCATTGTGTTCCCTAAAACAAGTAAACAACAGAGCTACAGAGCCAAGGCCACTTCCAGTCTAGGGAATATACCTTGGGAAAACTGAAAATCAATAAGAAAGAGCCACCTCCAAATTTAGGGCTGCACTGACTACAAGAACCTCAACTTGGGTACACCTTAAATATCCCAGGAAATATAAAAATGGTTCAAAACATTGTGGTACTTACGTACGATGGAATATCCCTCAGCCATGAAATCAATGTCATAAGACCCGTAGCAGCAAAGTGAGTGGATTCAGGTACGATGATTCTAAGTGAAATAAGTCACACAGAAAAAGAAACTTATCATAAGATATCACTTATGAAGATCCTGTAAACATGGCTACACATGAACTGAGTTAGGAAAGAGATCAGAGTCTCACATTTAGAAAAAACTCTTATGCCTGCATAAAGGGGATGGAGAGGTGGGGTGATGCATAAAACCAGAGTTTGATATAAGCACAGGGACCGTTCCAAAAACCAACTTTGGAATAGACAAGACCTACACCTTCCTCAGTGAAAGAGACTCAAAACCCCATATTTCCCGCAGAGGAATATATCTGACTAGTAAGAATCTTAAAACCTATGTATTGATATGACTCCATAAGGGAATCAAGTGTGTCTAGAGTGGCATAAACATGGCAGCGAGAGTCAGCTCAAACCCACTATAAAAAGGAATTTCAAAAGCAAAACCAAAAAACAGGGAAATTCTTTCCAATTCCTTCAGGGTGTCTGAGGAAACCTGGAAAGACCCTATCTACAATGACAGCTGGATTTGGCATAAGGCTGGACACTTGGGACTGAGAGGATTGGTGAGATTGGGTGAGCAAATGCAGACCCTTTCAAGCAATAATGCATGGCCCCCATTCCATGGGTCCCAACTCTCCAGGTTCAAGGGAATATTACTACAGCTATAACATGTACAGGAAACCTAGAGAATGGACACACTGTGAATACGAAAGTTTTCTAAAACTCAACGAATAGTCCCTCTCCTGGTGCTCCAGTTTGACTTTCCAACTGCCTTACTACCAATCTCCCAACGTGGAGAGACAGGCCCTTTAACCTCCTGGTTTGCACAGGTTCCCAATTTGGCAGAGGATGGAAGGGACGAGGGAGAACCCATGAGAGAGTAGCTGTTAGGCATTTGGACGGGCACATGTCACTCTAATTTCCCGGCAGGAAGAAGAATTAACCAAAGTCTCAGCCACCCACCGGGAACCAGTATAGGACATGATCCAAAATTTTGGACTTGCGTTCAGCTCACAAAAAACGAGTTGAGAAATGGAGCTCAGGGGCACAGCAATTCACAAACTGGCAGAGTGATAAAGGACAACTATCGTCCAAAAATCTGTTGAGGGAAGTCAACGAGGTGGACTTGAAAGCGAGGCAAAATAGCAGGAAACAGATTTCAAGAGGTACCTTGGAATCGCCTGTAAAGCACAGGAAGAGGGGCACAACTTGGACAATGATGCACTTGGCCAAAAAGGACGTATGCGTTTTCTCCTGAATATATTCAGGAGAAAACGCATACGCCCTTTTTGGCCAAGCAAGCAAGCGGGCAATGCAAATCTGCACTACAAAGAAGTATCACTTCCCACCGGTCAAAAGGGACATCCACAAAATGTGTAAAAACCAGAAAGGCAAGACAGGCCCTGGAGAACAGGGAGCCTTGTTATGCTGATGGGCGGGATGTAAATTGCCAACTGCCTCACTGGAGGAGTGCATTGTGTTCCCTAAAACAAGTAAACAACAGAGCTACAGAGCCAAGGCCACTTCCAGTCTAGGGAATATACCTTGGGAAAACTGAAAATCAATAAGAAAGAGCCACCTCCAAATTTAGGGCTGCACTGACTACAAGAACCTCAACTTGGGTACACCTTAAATATCCCAGGAAATATAAAAATGGTTCAAAACATTGTGGTACTTACGTACGATGGAATATCCCTCAGCCATGAAATCAATGTCATAAGACCAGTAGCAGCAAAGTGAGTGGATTCAGGTACGATGATTCTAAGTGAAATAAGTCACACAGAAAAAGGAACTTATCATAAGATATCACTTATGAAGATCCTGTAAACATGGCTACACGTGAACTGAGTTAGGAAAGAGAACAGAGTCTCACATTTAGAAAACACTCTTATGCCTGCATAAAGGGGATGGAGAGGTGGGGTGATGCATAAAACCAGAGTTTGATATAAGCACAGGGACCGTTCCAAAAACCAACTTTGGAATAGACAAGACCTACACCTTCCTCAGTGAAAGAGACTCAAAACCCCATATTTCCCGCAGAGGAATATATCTGACTAGTAAGAATCTTAAAACCTATGTATTGATATGACTCCATAAGGGAATCAAGTGTGTCTAGAGTGGCATAAACATGGCAGCGAGAATCAGCTCAAACCCACTATAAAAAGGAATTTCAAAATCAAAACCAAAAAACAGGGAAATTCTTTACAATTCCTTCAGGGTGTCTGAGGAAACCTGGAAAGACCCTATCTACAATGACAGCTGGATGTGGCATAAGGCTGGACACTTGGGACTGAGAGGATTGGTGAGATTGGGTGAGCAAATGCAGACCCTTTCAAGCAATAATGCATGGCCCCCATTCCATGGGTCCCAACTCTCCAGGTTCAAGGGAATATTACTACAGCTATAACATGTACAGGAAACCTAGAGAATGGACACACTGTGAATACGAAAGGTTTCTAAAACTCAACGAATAGTCCCTCTCCTGGTGCTCCAGTTTGACTTTCCAACTGCCTTACTATCAATCTCCCAACTTGGAGAGACAGGCCCTTTAACCTCCTGGTTTTCACAGGTTCCCAATTTGGCAGAGGATGGAAGGGACGAGGGAGAACCCATGAGAGAGTAGCTGTTAGGCATTTGGACGGGCACATGTCACTCTAATTTCCCGGCAGGAAGAAGAATTAACCAAAGTCTCAGCCACCCACCGGGAACCAGTATAGGACATGATCCAAAATTTTGGACTTGCGTTCAGCTCACAAAAAACGAGTTGAGAAATGGAGCTCAGGGGCACAGCAATTCACAAACTGGCAGAGTGATAAAGGACAACTATCGTCCAAAAATCTGTTGAGGGAAGTCAACGAGGCGGACTTGAAAGCGAGGCAAAATAGCAGGAAACAGATTTCAAGAGGTACGTTGGAATCGCCTGTAAAGCACAGGAAGAGGGGCACAACTTGGACAATGGTGCACTTGGCCAAAAAGGGCGTATGCGTTTTCCCATGAATATATTCAGGAGAAAACGCATACGCCCTTTTTGGCCAAGCAAGCAAGCGCGCAATGCAAATCTGCACTACAAAGAAGTATCACTTCCCACCAGTCAAAAGGGACATCCACAAAATGTGTAAAAACCAGAAAGGCAAGACAGGCCCTGGAGAACAGGGAGCCTTGTTATGCTGATGGGCGGGATGTAAATTGCCAACTGCCTCACTGGAGGATTGCATTGTGTTCCCTAAAACAAGTAAACAACAGAGCTACAGAGCCAAGGCCACTTCCAGTCTAGGGAATATACCTTGGGAAAACTGAAAATCAATAAGAAAGAGCCACCTCCAAATTTAGGGCTGCACTGACTACAAGAACCTCAACTTGGGTACACCTTAAATATCCCAGGAAATATAAAAATGGTTCAAAACATTGTGGTACTTACGTACGATGGAATATCCCTCAGCCATGAAATCAATGTCATAAGACCAGTAGCAGCAAAGTGAGTGGATTCAGGTACGATGATTCTAAGTGAAATATGTCACACAGAAAAAGGAACTTATCATAAGATATCACTTACGAAGATCCTGTAAACATGGCTACACGTGAACTGAGTTAGGAAAGAGAACAGAGTCTCACATTTAGAAAACACTCTTATGCCTGCATAAAGGGGATGGAGAGGTGGGGTGATGCATAAAACCAGAGTTTGATATAAGCACAGGGACCGTTCCAAAAACCAACTTTGGAATAGACAAGACCTACACCTTCCTCAGTGAAAGAGACTCAAAACCCCATATTTCCCGCAGAGGAATATATCTGACTAGTAAGAATCTTAAAACCTATGTATTGATATGACTCCATAAGGGAATCAAGTGTGTCTAGAGTGGCATAAACATGGCAGCGAGAATCAGCTCAAACCCACTATAAAAAGGAATTTCAAAAGCAAAACCAAAAAACAGGGAAATTCTTTACAATTCCTTCAGGGTGTCTGAGGAAACCTGGAAAGACCCTATCTACAATGACAGCTGGATGTGGCATAAGGCTGGACACTTGGGACTGAGAGGATTGGTGAGATTGGGTGAGCAAATGCAGACCTTTTCAAGCAATAATGCATGGCCCCCATTCCATGGGTCCCAACTCTCCAGGTTCAAGGGAATATTACTACAGCTATAACATGTACAGGAAACCTAGAGAATGGACACACTGTGAATACGAAAGGTTTCTAAAACTCAACGAATAGTCCCTCTCCTGGTGCTCCAGTTTGACTTTCCAACTGCCTTACTATCAATCTCCCAACGTGGAGAGACAGGCCCTTTAACCTCCTGGTTTGCACAGGTTCCCAATTTGGCAGAGGATGGAAGGGACGAGGGAGAACCCATGAGAGAGTAGCTGTTAGGCATTTGGACGGGCACATGTCACTCTAATTTCCCGGCAGGAAGAAGAATTAACCAAAGTCTCAGCCACCCACCGGGAACCAGTATAGGACATGATCCAAAATTTTGGACTTGCGTTCAGCTCACAAAAAACGAGTTGAGAAATGGAGCTCAGGGGCACAGCAATTCATAAACTGGCAGAGTGATAAAGGACAACTATCGTCCAAAACTCTGTTGAGGGAAGTCAACGAGGCGGACTTGAAAGCGAGGCAAAATAGCAGGAAACAGATTTCAAGAGGTACGTTGGAATCGCCTGTAAAGCACAGGAAGAGGGGCACAACTTGGACAATGGTGCACTTGGCCAAAAAGGGCGTATGCGTTTTCTCCTGAATATATTCAGGAGAAAACGCATACGCCCTTTTTGGCCAAGCAAGCAAGCGGGCAATGCAAATCTGCACTACAAAGAAGTATCACTTCCCACCGGTCAAAAGGGACATCCACAAAATGTGTAAAAACCAGAAAGGCAAGACAGGCCCTGGAGAACAGGGAGCCTTGTTATGCTGATGGGCGAGATGTACATTGCCAACTGCCTCACTGGAGGAGTGCATTGTGTTCCCTAAAACAAGTAAACAACAGAGCTACAGAGCCAAGGACACTTCCAGTCTAGGGAATATACCTTGGGAAAACTGAGAATCAATAAGAAAGAGCCACCTCCAAATTTAGGGCTGCACTGACTACAAGAACCTCAACTTGGGTACACCTTAAATATCCGAGGAAATATAAAAATGGTTCAAAACATTGTGGTACTTACGTTCGATGGAATATCCCTTAGCCATGAAATCAATGTCACAAGACCAGTAGCATCAAAGTGAGTGGATTCAGGTACGATGATTCTAAGTGAAATAAGTCACACAGAAAAAGGAACTTATCATAAGATATCACTTATGAAGATCCTGTAAACATGGCTACACGTGAACTGAGTTAGGAAAGAGAACAGAGTCTCACATTTAGAAAACACTCTTATGCCTGCATAAAGGGGATGGAGAGGTGGGGTGATGCATAAAACCAGAGTTTGATATAAGCACAGGGACCGTTCCAAAAACCAACCTTGGATTAGACAAGACCTACACCTTCCTCAGTGAAAGAGACTCAAAACCCCATATTTCTCGCAGAGGAATATATCTGACTAGTAAGAATCTTAAAACCTATGTATTGATATGACTCCATAAGGGAATCAAGTGTGTCTAGAGTGGCATAAACATGGCAGCGAGAGTCAGCTCAAACCCACTATAAAAAGGAATTTCAAAAGCAAAACCAAAAAACAGGGAAATTCTTTCCAATTCCTTCAGGGTGTCTGAGGAAACCTGGAAAGACCCTATCTACAATGACAGCTGGATTTGGCATAAGGCTGGACACTTGGGACTGAGAGGATTGGTGAGATTGGGTGAGCAAATGCAGACCCTTTCAAGCAATAATGCATGGCCCCCATTCCATGGGTCCCAACTCTCCAGGTTCAAGGGAATATTACTACAGCTATAACATGTACAGGAAACCTAGAGAATGGACACACTGTGAATACGAAAGTTTTCTAAAACTCAACGAATAGTCCCTCTCCTGGTGCTCCAGTTTGACTTTCCAACTGCCTTACTACCAATCTCCCAACGTGGAGAGACAGGCCCTTTAACCTCCTGGTTTGCACAGGTTCCCAATTTGGCAGAGGATGGAAGGGACGAGGGAGAACCCATGAGAGAGTAGCTGTTAGGCATTTGGACGGGCACATGTCACTCTAATTTCCCGGCAGGAAGAAGAATTAACCAAAGTCTCAGCCACCCACCGGGAACCAGTATAGGACATGATCCAAAATTTTGGACTTGCGTTCAGCTCACAAAAAACGAGTTGAGAAATGGAGCTCAGGGGCACAGCAATTCACAAACTGGCAGAGTGATAAAGGACAACTATCGTCCAAAAATCTGTTGAGGGAAGTCAACGAGGTGGACTTGAAAGCGAGGCAAAATAGCAGGAAACAGATTTCAAGAGGTACCTTGGAATCGCCTGTAAAGCACAGGAAGAGGGGCACAACTTGGACAATGATGCACTTGGCCAAAAAGGACGTATGCGTTTTCTCCTGAATATATTCAGGAGAAAACGCATACGCCCTTTTTGGCCAAGCAAGCAAGCGGGCAATGCAAATCTGCACTACAAAGAAGTATCACTTCCCACCGGTCAAAAGGGACATCCACAAAATGTGTAAAAACCAGAAAGGCAAGACAGGCCCTGGAGAACAGGGAGCCTTGTTATGCTGATGGGCGGGATGTAAATTGCCAACTGCCTCACTGGAGGAGTGCATTGTGTTCCCTAAAACAAGTAAACAACAGAGCTACAGAGCCAAGGCCACTTCCAGTCTAGGGAATATACCTTGGGAAAACTGAAAATCAATAAGAAAGAGCCACCTCCAAATTTAGGGCTGCACTGACTACAAGAACCTCAACTTGGGTACACCTTAAATATCCCAGGAAATATAAAAATGGTTCAAAACATTGTGGTACTTACGTACGATGGAATATCCCTCAGCCATGAAATCAATGTCATAAGACCAGTAGCAGCAAAGTGAGTGGATTCAGGTACGATGATTCTAAGTGAAATAAGTCACACAGAAAAAGGAACTTATCATAAGATATCACTTATGAAGATCCTGTAAACATGGCTACACGTGAACTGAGTTAGGAAAGAGAACAGAGTCTCACATTTAGAAAACACTCTTATGCCTGCATAAAGGGGATGGAGAGGTGGGGTGATGCATAAAACCAGAGTTTGATATAAGCACAGGGACCGTTCCAAAAACCAACTTTGGAATAGACAAGACCTACACCTTCCTCAGTGAAAGAGACTCAAAACCCCATATTTCCCGCAGAGGAATATATCTGACTAGTAAGAATCTTAAAACCTATGTATTGATATGACTCCATAAGGGAATCAAGTGTGTCTAGAGTGGCATAAACATGGCAGCGAGAATCAGCTCAAACCCACTATAAAAAGGAATTTCAAAATCAAAACCAAAAAACAGGGAAATTCTTTACAATTCCTTCAGGGTGTCTGAGGAAACCTGGAAAGACCCTATCTACAATGACAGCTGGATGTGGCATAAGGCTGGACACTTGGGACTGAGAGGATTGGTGAGATTGGGTGAGCAAATGCAGACCCTTTCAAGCAATAATGCATGGCCCCCATTCCATGGGTCCCAACTCTCCAGGTTCAAGGGAATATTACTACAGCTATAACATGTACAGGAAACCTAGAGAATGGACACACTGTGAATACGAAAGGTTTCTAAAACTCAACGAATAGTCCCTCTCCTGGTGCTCCAGTTTGACTTTCCAACTGCCTTACTATCAATCTCCCAACTTGGAGAGACAGGCCCTTTAACCTCCTGGTTTTCACAGGTTCCCAATTTGGCAGAGGATGGAAGGGACGAGGGAGAACCCATGAGAGAGTAGCTGTTAGGCATTTGGACGGGCACATGTCACTCTAATTTCCCGGCAGGAAGAAGAATTAACCAAAGTCTCAGCCACCCACCGGGAACCAGTATAGGACATGATCCAAAATTTTGGACTTGCGTTCAGCTCACAAAAAACGAGTTGAGAAATGGAGCTCAGGGGCACAGCAATTCACAAACTGGCAGAGTGATAAAGGACAACTATCGTCCAAAAATCTGTTGAGGGAAGTCAACGAGGCGGACTTGAAAGCGAGGCAAAATAGCAGGAAACAGATTTCAAGAGGTACGTTGGAATCGCCTGTAAAGCACAGGAAGAGGGGCACAACTTGGACAATGGTGCACTTGGCCAAAAAGGGCGTATGCGTTTTCCCATGAATATATTCAGGAGAAAACGCATACGCCCTTTTTGGCCAAGCAAGCAAGCGGGCAATGCAAATCTGCACTACAAAGAAGTATCACTTCCCACCAGTCAAAAGGGACATCCACAAAATGTGTAAAAACCAGAAAGGCAAGACAGGCCCTAGAGAACAGGGAGCCTTGTTATGCTGATGGGCGGGATGTAAATTGCCAACTGCCTCACTGGAGGATTGCATTGTGTTCCCTAAAACAAGTAAACAACAGAGCTACAGAGCCAAGGCCACTTCCAGTCTAGGGAATATACCTTGGGAAAACTGAAAATCAATAAGAAAGAGCCACCTCCAAATTTAGGGCTGCACTGACTACAAGAACCTCAACTTGGGTACACCTTAAATATCCCAGGAAATATAAAAATGGTTCAAAACATTGTGGTACTTACGTACGATGGAATATCCCTCAGCCATGAAATCAATGTCATAAGACCAGTAGCAGCAAAGTGAGTGGATTCAGGTACGATGATTCTAAGTGAAATATGTCACACAGAAAAAGGAACTTATCATAAGATATCACTTACGAAGATCCTGTAAACATGGCTACACGTGAACTGAGTTAGGAAAGAGAACAGAGTCTCACATTTAGAAAACACTCTTATGCCTGCATAAAGGGGATGGAGAGGTGGGGTGATGCATAAAACCAGAGTTTGATATAAGCACAGGGACCGTTCCAAAAACCAACTTTGGAATAGACAAGACCTACACCTTCCTCAGTGAAAGAGACTCAAAACCCCATATTTCCCGCAGAGGAATATATCTGACTAGTAAGAATCTTAAAACCTATGTATTGATATGACTCCATAAGGGAATCAAGTGTGTCTAGAGTGGCATAAACATGGCAGCGAGAATCAGCTCAAACCCACTATAAAAAGGAATTTCAAAAGCAAAACCAAAAAACAGGGAAATTCTTTACAATTCCTTCAGGGTGTCTGAGGAAACCTGGAAAGACCCTATCTACAATGACAGCTGGATGTGGCATAAGGCTGGACACTTGGGACTGAGAGGATTGGTGAGATTGGGTGAGCAAATGCAGACCTTTTCAAGCAATAATGCATGGCCCCCATTCCATGGGTCCCAACTCTCCAGGTTCAAGGGAATATTACTACAGCTAGAACATGTACAGGAAACCTAGAGAATGGACACACTGTGAATACGAAAGGTTTCTAAAACTCAACGAATAGTCCCTCTCCTGGTGCTCCAGTTTGACTTTCCAACTGCCTTACTATCAATCTCCCAACGTGGAGAGACAGGCCCTTTAACCTCCTGGTTTGCACAGGTTCCCAATTTGGCAGAGGATGGAAGGGACGAGGGAGAACCCATGAGAGAGTAGCTGTTAGGCATTTGGACGGGCACATGTCACTCTAATTTCCCGGCAGGAAGAAGAATTAACCAAAGTCTCAGCCACCCACCGGGAACCAGTATAGGACATGATCCAAAATTTTGGACTTGCGTTCAGCTCACAAAAAACGAGTTGAGAAATGGAGCTCAGGGGCACAGCAATTCATAAACTGGCAGAGTGATAAAGGACAACTATCGTCCAAAACTCTGTTGAGGGAAGTCAACGAGGCGGACTTGAAAGCGAGGCAAAATAGCAGGAAACAGATTTCAAGAGGTACGTTGGAATCGCCTGTAAAGCACAGGAAGAGGGGCACAACTTGGACAATGGTGCACTTGGCCAAAAAGGGCGTATGCGTTTTCTCCTGAATATATTCAGGAGAAAACGCATACGCCCTTTTTGGCCAAGCAAGCAAGCGGGCAATGCAAATCTGCACTACAAAGAAGTATCACTTCCCACCGGTCAAAAGGGACATCCACAAAATGTGTAAAAACCAGAAAGGCAAGACAGGCCCTGGAGAACAGGGAGCCTTGTTATGCTGATGGGCGAGATGTACATTGCCAACTGCCTCACTG
The DNA here is from genome assembly GCF_025265405.1 of Mesoplodon densirostris. NCBI lineage: Eukaryota > Metazoa > Chordata > Mammalia > Artiodactyla > Ziphiidae > Mesoplodon > Mesoplodon densirostris. The sequence goes on along the minus strand of NW_026778200.1, from coordinate 2,604,755 downwards.
GAGGAGTGCATTGTGTTCCCTAAAACAAGTAAACAACAGAGCTACAGAGCCAAGGACACTTCCAGTCTAGGGAATATACCTTGGGAAAACTGAGAATCAATAAGAAAGAGCCACCTCCAAATTTAGGGCTGCACTGACTACAAGAACCTCAACTTGGGTACACCTTAAATATCCGAGGAAATATAAAAATGGTTCAAAACATTGTGGTACTTACGTTCGATGGAATATCCCTTAGCCATGAAATCAATGTCACAAGACCAGTAGCATCAAAGTGAGTGGATTCAGGTACGATGATTCTAAGTGAAATAAGTCACACAGAAAAAGGAACTTATCATAAGATATCACTTATGAAGATCCTGTAAACATGGCTACACGTGAACTGAGTTAGGAAAGAGAACAGAGTCTCACATTTAGAAAACACTCTTATGCCTGCATAAAGGGGATGGAGAGGTGGGGTGATGCATAAAACCAGAGTTTGATATAAGCACAGGGACCGTTCCAAAAACCAACCTTGGATTAGACAAGACCTACACCTTCCTCAGTGAAAGAGACTCAAAACCCCATATTTCTCGCAGAGGAATATATCTGACTAGTAAGAATCTTAAAACCTATGTATTGATATGACTCCATAAGGGAATCATGTGTGTCTAGAGTGGCATAAACATGGCAGCGAGAATCAGCTCAAACCCACTATAAAAAGGAATTTCAAAAGCAAAACCAAAAAACAGGGAAATTCTTTACAATTCCTTCAGGGTGTCTGAGGAAACCTGGAAAGACCCTATCTACAATGACAGCTGCATGTGGCATAAGGCTGGACACTTGGGACTGAGAGGATTGGTGAGATTGGGTGAGCAAATGCAGACCCTTTCAAGCAATAATGCATGGCCCCCATTCCATGGGTCCCAAGTCTCCAGGTTCAAGGGAATATTACTACAGCTCTAACATGTACAGGAAACCTAGAGAATGGACACACTGTGAATACGAAAGGTTTCTAAAACTCAACGAATAGTCCCTCTCCTGGTGCTCCAGTTTGACTTTCCAACTGCCTTACTATCAATCTCCCAACGTGGAGAGACAGGCCCTTTAACCTCCTGGTTTGCACAGGTTCCCAATTTGGCAGAGGATGGAAGGGACGAGGGAGAACCCATGAGAGAGTAGCTGTTAGGCATTTGGACGGGCACATGTCACTCTAATTTCCCGGCAGGAAGAAGAATTAACCAAAGTCTCAGCCACCCACCGGGAACCAGTATAGGACATGATCCAAAATTTTGGACTTGCGTTCAGCTCACAAAAAACGAGTTGAGAAATGGAGCTCAGGGGCACAGCAATTCACAAACTGGCAGAGTGATAAAGGACAACTATCGTCCAAAAATCTGTTGAGGGAAGTCAACGAGGCGGACTTGAAAGCGAGGCAAAGTAGCAGGAAACAGATTTCAAGAGGTACGTTGGAATCGCCTGTAAAGCACAGGAAGAGGGGCACAACTTGGACAATGGTGCACTTTGCCAAAAAGGGCGTATGCGTTTTCTCCTGAATATATTCAGGAGAAAACGCATACGCCCTTTTTGGCCAAGCAAGCAAGCGGGCAATGCAAATCTGCACTACAAAGAAGTATCACTTCCCACCGGTCAAAAGGGACATCCACAAAATGTGTAAAAACCAGAAAGGCAAGACAGGACCTGGAGAACAGGGCCCTTGTTATGCTGATGGGCGGGATGTACATTGCCAACTGCCTCACTGGAGGAGTGCATTGTGTTCCCTAAAACAAGTAAACAACAGAGCTACAGAGCCAAGGCCACTTCCAGTCTAGGGAATATACCTTGGGAAAACTGAAAATCAATAAGAAAGAGCCACCTCCAAATTTAGGGCTGCACTGACTACAAGAACCTCAACTTGGGTACACCTTAAATATCCCAGGAAATATAAAAATGGTTCAAAACATTGTGGTACTTACGTACGATGGAATATCCCTCAGCCATGAAATCAATGTCATAAGACCAGTAGCAGCAAAGTGAGTGGATTCAGGTACGATGATTCTAAGTGAAATAAGTCACACAGAAAAAGGAACTTATCATAAGATATCACTTATGAAGATCCTGTAAACATGGCTACACGTGAACTGAGTTAGGAAAGAGAACAGAGTCTCACATTTAGAAAACACTCTTATGCCTGCATAAAGGGGATGGAGAGGTGGGGTGATGCATAAAACCAGAGTTTGATATAAGCACAGGGACCGTTCCAAAAACCAACTTTGGAATAGACAAGACCTACACCTTCCTCAGTGAAAGAGACTCAAAACCCCATATTTCCCGCAGAGGAATATATCTGACTAGTAAGAATCTTAAAACCTATGTATTGATATGACTCCATAAGGGAATCAAGTGTGTCTAGAGTGGCATAAACATGGCAGCGAGAATCAGCTCAAACCCACTATAAAAAGGAATTTCAAAAGCAAAACCAAAAAACAGGGAAATTCTTTACAATTCCTTCAGGGTGTCTGAGGAAACCTGGAAAGACCCTATCTACAATGACAGCTGGATGTGGCATAAGGCTGGACACTTGGGACTGAGAGGATTGGTGAGATTGGGTGAGCAAATGCAGACCCTTTCAAGCAATAATGCATGGCCCCCATTCCATGGGTCCCAACTCTCCAGGTTCAAGGGAATATTACTACAGCTCTAACATGTACAGGAAACCTAGAGAATGGACACACTGTGAATACGAAAGGTTTCTAAAACTCAACGAATAGTCCCTCTCCTGGTGCTCCAGTTTGACTTTCCAACTGCCTTACTATCAATCTCCCAACTTGGAGAGACAGGCCCTTTAACCTCCTGGTTTGCACAGGTTCCCAATTTGGCAGAGTATGGAAGGGACGACGGAGAACCCATGAGAGAGTAGCTGTTAGGCATTTGGACGGGCACATGTCACTCTAATTTCCCGGCAGGATGAAGAATTAACCAAAGTCTCAGCCACCCACCGGGAACCAGTATAGGACATGATCCAAAATTTTGGACTTGCGTTCAGCTCACAAAAAACGAGTTGAGAAATGGAGCTCTGGGGCACAGCAATTCACAAACTGGCAGAGTGATAAAGGACAACTATCGTCCAAAAATCTGTTGAGGGAAGTCAACGAGGCGGACTTGAAAGTGAGGCAAAATAGCAGGAAACAGATTTCAAGAGGTACGTTGGAATCGCCTGTAAAGCACAGGAAGAGGGGCACAACTTGGACAATGGTGCACTTGGCCAAAAAGGGCGTATGCGTTTTCTCCTGAATATATTCAGGAGAAAACGCATACGCCCTTTTTGGCCAAGCAAGCAAGCGGGCAATGCAAATCTGCACTACAAAGAAGTATCACTTCCCACCGGTCAAAAGGGACATCCACAAAATGTGTAAAAACCAGAAAGGCAAGACAGGCCCTGGAGAACTGGGAGCCTTGTTATGCTGATGGGCGGGATGTAAACTGCCAACTGCCTCACTCGAGGAGTGCATTGTGTTCCCTAAAACAAGTAAACAACAGAGCTACAGAGCCAAGGCCACTTCCAGTCTAGGGAATATACCTTGGGAAAACTGAAAATCAATAAGAAAGAGCCACCTCCAAATTTAGGGCTGCACTGACTACAAGAACCTCAACTTGGGTACACCTTAAATATCCCAGGAAATATAAAAATGGTTCAAAACATTGTGGTACTTACGTACGATGGAATATCCCTCAGCCATGAAATCAATGTCATAAGACCAGTAGCAACAAAGTGAGTGGATTCAGGTACGATGATTCTAAGTGAAATAAGTCACACAGAAAAAGAAACTTATCATAAGATATCACTTATGAAGATCCTGTAAACATGGCTACACGTGAACTGAGTTAGGAAAGAGAACAGAGTCTCACATTTAGAAAACACTCTTATGCCTGCATAAAGGGGAAGGAGAGGTGGGGTGATGCATAAAACCAGAGTTTGATATAAGCACAGGGACCGTTCCAAAAACCAACTTTGGAATAGACAAGACCTACACCTTCCTCAGTGAAAGAGACTCAAAACCCCATATTTCCCACAGAGGAATATATCTGACTAGTAAGAATCTTAAAACCTATGTATTGATATGACTCCATAAGGGAATCAAGTGTGTCTAGAGTGGCATAAACATGGCAGCGAGAATCAGCTCAAACCCACTATAAAAAGGAATTTCAAAAGCAAAACCAAAAAACAGGGAAATTCTTTAAAATTCCTTCAGGGTGTCTGAGGAAACCCGGAAAGACCCTATCTACAATGACAGCTGGATGTGGCATAAGGCTGGACACTTGGGACTGAGAGGATTGGTGAGATTGGGTGAGCAAATGCAGACCCTTTCAAGCAATAATGCATGGCCCCCATTCCATGGGTCCCAACTCTCCATGTTCAAGGGAATATTACTACAGCTATAACATGTACAGGAAACCTAGAGAATGGACACACTGTGAATACGAAAGGTTTCTAAAACTCAACGAATAGTCCCTCTCCTGGTGCTCCAGTTTGACTTTCCAACTGCCTTACTATCAATCTCCCAACTTGGAGAGACAGGCCCTTTAACCTCCTGGTTTGCACAGGTTCCCAATTTGGCAGAGGATGGAAGGGACGAGGGAGAACCCATGAGAGAGTAGCTGTTAGGCATTTGGACGGGCACATGTCACTCTAATTTCCCGGCAGGAAGAAGAATTAACCAAAGTCTCAGCCACCCACCGGGAACCAGTATAGGACATGATCCAAAATTTTGGACTTGCGTTCAGCTCACAAAAAACGAGTTGAGAAATGGAGCTCAGGGGCACAGCAATTCACAAACTGGCAGAGTGATAAAGGACAACTATCGTCCAAAAATCTGTTGAGGGAAGTCAACGAGGTGGACTTGAAAGCGAGGCAAAATAGCAGGAAACAGATTTCAAGAGGTACCTTGGAATCGCCTGTAAAGCACAGGAAGAGGGGCACAAATTGGACAATGGTGCACTTGGCCAAAAAGGGCGTATGTGTTTTCTCCTGAATATATTCAGGAGAAAACGCATACGCCCTTTTTGGCCAAGCAAGCAAGCGGGCAATGCAAATCTGCACTACAAAGAAGTATCATTTCCCACCGGTCAAAAGGGACATCCACAAAATGTGTAAAAACCAGAAAGTCAAGACAGGCCCTAGAGAACTGGGAGCCTTGTTATGCTGATGGGCGGGATGTAAATTGCCAACTGCCTCACTGGAGGAGTGCATTGTGTTCCCTAAAACAAGTAAACAACAGAGCTACAGAGCCAAGGCCACTTCCAGTCTAGGGAATATACCTTGGGAAAACTGAAAATCAATAAGAAAGAGCCACCTCCAAATTTAGGGCTGCACTGACTACAAGAACCTCAACTTGGGTACACCTTAAAATTCCCAGGAAATATAAAAATGGTTCAAAACATTGTGGTACTTACGTACGATGGAATATCCCACAGCCATGAAATCAATGTCATAAGACCCGTAGCAGCAAAGTGAGTGGATTCAGGTACGATGATTCTAAGTGAAATAAGTCACACAGAAAAAGAAACTTATCATAAGATATCACTTATGAAGATCCTGTAAACATGGCTACACGTGAACTGAGTTAGGAAAGAGAAGAGAGTCTCACATTTAGAAAACACTCTTATGCCTGCATAAAGGGGAAGGAGAGGTGGGGTGATGCATAAAACCAGAGTTTGATATAAGCACAGGGACCGTTTCAAAAACCAACTTTGGAACTGACAAGACCGACACCTTCCTCAGTGAAAGAGACTCAAAACCCCATATTTCCCACAGAGGAATATAACTGACTAGTAAGAATCTTAAAACCTATGTATTGATATGTCTCCATAAGGGAATCAAGTGTGTCTAGAGTGGCATAAACATGGCAGCGAGTATCAGCTCAAACCCACTATAAAAAGGAATTTCAAAAGCAAAACCAAAAAACAGGGAAATTCTTTACAATTCCTTCAGGGTGTCTGAGGAAACCTGGAAAGACCCTATCTACAATGACAGCTGGATGTGGCATAAGGCTGGACACTTGGGACTGAGAGGATTGGTGAGATTGGGTGAGCGAATGCAGACCCTTTCAAGCAATAATGCATGGCCCCCATTCCATGGGTCCCAACTCTCCAGGTTCAAGGGAATATTACTACAGCTATAACATGTACAGGAAACCTAGAGAATGGACACACTGTGAATACGAAAGGTTTCTAAAACTCAACGAATAGTCCCTCTCCTGGTGCTCCAGTTTGACTTTCCAACTGCCTTACTATCAATCTCCCAACTTGGAGAGACAGGCCCTTTAACCTCCTGGTTTGCACAGGTTCCCAATTTGGCAGAGGATGGAAGGGACGAGGGAGAACCCATGAGAGAGTAGCTGTTAGGCATTTGGACGGGCACATGTCACTCTAATTTCCCGGCAGGAAGAAGAATTAACCAAAGTCTCAGCCACCCACCGGGAACCAGTATAGGACATGATCCAAAATTTTGGACTTGCGTTCAGCTCACAAAAAACGAGTTGAGAAATGGAGCTCAGGGGCACAGCAATTCACAAACTGGCAGAGTGATAAAGGACAACTATCGTCCAAAAATCTGTTGAGGGAAGTCAACGAGGCGGACTTGAAAGCGAGGCAAAATAGCAGGAAATAGATTTCAAGAGGTACGTTGGAATCGCCTGTAAAGCACAGGAAGAGGGGCACAACTTGGACAATGGTGCACTTGGCCATAAAAGGGGCGTATGCGTTTTCTCCTGAATATATTCAGGAGAAAACGCATACGCCCCTTTTTTGGCCAAGCAAGTAAGCGGGCAATGCAAATCTGCACTACAAAGAAGTATCATTTCCCACCGGTCAAAAGGGACATCCACAAAATGTGTAAAAACCAGAAAGGCAAGACAGGCCCTGGAGAACTGGGAGCCTTGTTATGCTGATGGGCGGGATGTAAATTGCCAACTGCCTCACTGGAGGAGTGCATTGTGTTCCCTAAAACAAGTAAACAACAGAGCTACAGAGCCAAGGCCACTTCCAGTCTAGGGAATATACCTTGGGAAAACTGAAAATCAATAAGAAAGAGCCACCTCCAAATTTAGGGCTGCACTGACTACAAGAACCTCAACTTGGGTACACCTTAAATATCCCAGGAAATATAAAAATGGTTCAAAATATTGTGGTACTTACGTACGATGGAATATCCCTCAGCCATGAAATCAATGTCATAAGACCAGTAGCAGCAAAGTGAGTGGATTCAGGTACGATGATTCTAAGTGAAATAAGTCACACAGAAAAAGAAACTTATCATAAGATATCACTTATGAAGATCCTGTAAACATGGCTACACGTGAACTGAGTTAGGAAAGAGAACAGAGTCTCAGATTTAGAAAACACTCTTATGCCTGCATAAAGGGGAAGGAGAGGTGGGGTGATGCATAAAACCAGAGTTTGATATAAGCACAGGGACCGTTCCAAAAACCAACTTTGGAATTGACAAGACCGACACCTTCCTTAGTGAAAGAGACTCAAAACCCCATATTTCCCACAGAGGAATATATCTGACTAGTAAGAATCTTAAAACCTATGTATTGATATGTCTCCATAAGGGAATCAAGTGTGTCTAGAGTGGCATAAACATGGCAGCGAGAATCAGCTCAAACCCACTATAAAAAGGAATTTCAAAAGCAAAACCAAAAAACAGGGAAATTCTTTACAATTCCTTCAGGGTGTCTGAGGAAACCTGGAAAGACCCTATCTACAATGACAGCTGGATGTGGCATAAGGCTGGACACTTGGGACTGAGAGGATTGGTGAGATTGGGTGAGCAAATGCAGACCCTTTCAAGCAATAATGCATGGCCCCCATTCCATGGGTCCCAACTCTCCAGGTTCAAGGGAATATTACTACAGCTATAACATGTACAGGAAACCTAGAGAATGGACACACTGTGAATACGAAAGGTTTCTAAAACTCAACGAATAGTCCCTCTCCTGGTGCTCCAGTTTGACTTTCCAACTGCCTTACTATCAATCTCCCAACTGGAGAGACAGGCCCTTTAACCTCCTGGTTTGCACAGGTTCCCAATTTGGCAGAGGATGGAAGGGACGAGGGAGAACCCATGAGAGAGTAGCTGTTAGGCATTTGGACGGGCACATGTCACTCTAATTTCCCGGCAGGAAGAAGAATTAACCAAAGTCTCAGCCACCCACCGGGAACCAGTATAGGACATGATCCAAAATTTTGGACTTGCGTTCAGCTCACAAAAAACGAGTTGAGAAATGGAGCTCAGGGGCACAGCAATTCACAAACTGGCAGAGTGATAAAGGACAACTATCGTCCAAAAATCTGTTGAGGGAAGTCAATGAGGCGGACTTGAAAGTGAGGCAAAATAGCAGGAAACAGATTTCAAGAGGTACGTTGGAATCGCCTGTAAAGCACAGGAAGAGGGGCACAACTTGGACAATGGTGCACTTGGCCAAAAAGGGCGTATGCGTTTTCTCCTGAATATATTCAGGAGAAAACGCATACGCCCTTTTTGGCCAAGCAAGCAAGCGGGCAATGCAAATCTGCACTACAAAGAAGTATCACTTCCCACCGGTCAAAAGGGACATCCACAAAATGTGTAAAAACCAGAAAGGCAAGACAGGCCCTGGAGAACTGGGAGCCTTGTTATGCTGATGGGCGGGATGTAAACTGCCAACTGCCTCACTCGAGGAGTGCATTGTGTTCCCTAAAACAAGTAAACAACAGAGCTACAGAGCCAAGGCCACATCCAGTCTAGGGAATATACCTTGGGAAAACTGAAAATCAATAAGAAAGAGCCACCTCCAAATTTAGGGCTGCACTGACTACAAGAACCTCAACTTGGGTACACCTTAAATATCCCAGGAAATATAAAAATGGTTCAAAACATTGTGGTACTTACGTACGATGGAATATCCCTCAGCCATGAAATCAATGTCATAAGACCAGTAGCAACAAAGTGAGTGGATTCAGGTACGATGATTCTAAGTGAAATAAGTCACACAGAAAAAGAAACTTATCATAAGATATCACTTATGAAGATCCTGTAAACATGGCTACACGTGAACTGAGTTAGGAAAGAGAACAGAGTCTCACATTTAGAAAACACTCTTATGCCTGCATAAAGGGGAAGGAGAGGTGGGGTGATGCATAAAACCAGAGTTTGATATAAGCACAGGGACCGTTCCAAAAACCAACTTTGGAATAAACAAGACCTACACCTTCCTCAGTGAAAGAGACTCAAAACCCCATATTTCCCACAGAGGAATATATCTGACTAGTAAGAATCTTAAAACCTATGTATTGATATGACTCCATAAGGGAATCAAGTGTGTCTAGAGTGGCATAAACATGGCAGCGAGAATCAGCTCAAACCCACTATAAAAAGGAATTTCAAAAGCAAAACCAAAAAACAGGGAAATTCTTTACAATTCTTTCAGGGTGTCTGAGGAAACCTGGAAAGACCCTATCTACAATGACAGCTGGATGTGGCATAAGGCTGGACACTTGGGACTGAGAGGATTGGTGAGATTGGGTGAGCAAATGCAGACCCTTTAAAGCAATAATGCATGGCCCCCATTCCATGGGTCCCAACTCTCCATGTTCAAGGGAATATTACTACAGCTATAACATGTACAGGAAACCTAGAGAATGGACACACTGTGAATACGAAAGGTTTCTAAAACTCAACGAATAGTCCCTCTCCTGGTGCTCCAGTTTGACTTTCCAACTGCCTTACTATCAATCTCCCAACTTGGAGAGACAGGCCCTTTAACCTCCTGGTTTGCACAGGTTCCCAATTTGGCAGAGGATGGAAGGGACGAGGGAGAACCCATGAGAGAGTAGCTGTTAGGCATTTGGACGGGCACATGTCACTCTAATTTCCCGGCAGGAAGAAGAATTAACCAAAGTCTCATCCACCCACCGGGAACCAGTATAGGACATGATCCAAAATTTTCGACTTGCGTTCAGCTCACAAAAAACGAGTTGAGAAATGGAGCTCAGGGGCACAGCAATTCACAAACTGGCAGAGTGATAAAGGACAACTATCGTCCAAAAATCTGTTGAGGGAAGTCAACGAGGTGGACTTGAAAGCGAGGCAAAATAGCAGGAAACAGATTTCAAGAGGTACCTTGGAATCGCCTGTAATGCACAGGAAGAGGGGCACAACTTGGACAATGGTGCACTTGGCCAAAAAGGGCGTATGTGTTTTCTCCTGAATATATTCAGGAGAAAACGCATACGCCCTTTTTGGCCAAGCAAGCAAGCGGGCAATGCAAATCTGCACTACAAAGAAGTATCATTTCCCACCGGTCAAAAGGGACATCCACAAAATGTGTAAAAACCAGAAAGTCAAGACAGGCCCTGGAGAACTGGGAGCCTTGTTATGCTGATGGGCGGGATGTAAATTGCCAACTGCCTCACTGGAGGAGTGCATTGTGTTCCCTAAAACAAGTAAACAACAGAGCTACAGAGCCAAGGCCACTTCCAGTCTAGGGAATATACCTTGGGAAAACTGAAAATCAATAAGAAAGAGCCACCTCCAAATTTAGGGCTGCACTGACTACAAGAACCTCAACTTGGGTACACCTTAAAATTCCCAGGAAATAAAAAAATGGTTCAAAACATTGTGGTACTTACGTACGATGGAATATCCCTCAGCCATGAAATCAATGTCATAAGACCAGTAGCAGCAAAGTGAGTGGATTCAGGTACGATGATTCTAAGTGAAATAAGTCACACAGAAAAAGAAACTTATCATAAGATATCACTTATGAAGATCCTGTAAACATGGCTACACGTGAACTGAGTTAGGAAAGAGAACAGAGTCTCAGATTTAGAAAACACTCTTATGCCTGCATAAAGGGGAAGGAGAGGTGGGGTGATGCATAAAACCAGAGTTTGATATAAGCACAGGGACCGTTTCAAAAACCAACTTTGGAACTGACAAGACCGACACCTTCCTCAGTGAAAGAGACTCAAAACCCCATATTTCCCACAGAGGAATATAACTGACTAGTAAGAATCTTAAAACCTATGTATTGATATGTCTCCATAAGGGAATCAAGTGTGTCTAGAGTGGCATAAACATGGCAGCGAGTATCAGCTCAAACCCACTATAAAAAGGAATTTCAAAAGCAAAACCAAAAAACAGGGAAATTCTTTACAATTCCTTCAGGGTGTCTGAGGAAACCTGGAAAGACCCTATCTACAATGACAGCTGGATGTGGCATAAGGCTGGACACTTGGGACTGAGAGGATTGGTGAGATTGGGTGAGCGAATGCAGACCCTTTCAAGCAATAATGCATGGCCCCCATTCCATGGGTCCCAACTCTCCAGGTTCAAGGGAATATTACTACAGCTATAACATGTACTGGAAACCTAGAGAATGGACACACTGTGAATACGAAAGGTTTCTAAAACTCAACGAATAGTCCCTCTCCTGGTGCTCCAGTTTGACTTTCCAACTGCCTTACTATCAATCTCCCAACTTGGAGAGACAGGCCCTTTAACCTCCTGGTTTGCACAGGTTCCCAATTTGGCAGAGGATGGAAGGGACGAGGGAGAACCCATGAGAGAGTAGCTGTTAGGCATTTGGATGGGCACATGTCACTCTAATTTCCCGGCAGGAAGAAGAATTAACCAAAGTCTCAGCCACCCACCGGGAACCAGTATAGGACATGATCCAAAATTTTGGACTTGTGTTCAGCTCACAAAAAACGACTTGAGAAATGGAGCTCAGGGGCACAGCAATTCACAAACTGGCAGAGTGATAAAGGACAACTATCGTCCAAAAATCTGTTGAGGGAAGTCAACGAGGCGGACTTGAAAGCGAGTCAAAATAGCAGGAAATAGATTTCAAGAGGTACGTTGGAATCGCCTGTAAAGCACAGGAAGAGGGGCACAACTTGGACAATGGTGCACTTGGCCATAAAATGGGCGTATGCGTTTTCTCCTGAATATATTCAGGAGAAAACGCATACGCCCCTTTTTGGCCAAGCAAGTAAGCGGGCAATGCAAATCTGCACTACAAAGAAGTATCATTTCCCACCGGTCAAAAGGGACATCCACAAAATGTGTAAAAACCAGAAAGGCAAGACAGGCCCTGGAGAACTGTGAGCCTTGTTATGCTGATGGGCGGGATGTAAATTGCCAACTGCCTCACTGGAGGAGTGCATTGTGTTCCCTAAAACAAGTAAACAACAGAGCTACAGAGCGAAGGCCACTTCCAGTCTAGGGAATATACCTTGGGAAAACTGAAAATCAATAAGAAAGAGCCACCTCCAAATTTAGGGCTGCACTGACTACAAGAACCTCAACTTGGGTACACCTTAAATATCCCAGGAAATATAAAAATGGTTCAAAATATTTTGGTACTTACGTACGATGGAATATCCCTCAGCCATGAAATCAATGTCATAAGACCAGTAGCAGCAAAGTGAGTGGATTCAGGTACGATGATTCTAAGTGAAATAAGTCACACAGAAAAAGAAACTTATCATAAGATATCACTTATGAAGATCCTGTAAACATGGCTACACGTGAACTGAGTTAGGAAAGAGAACAGAGTCTCAGATGTAGAAAACACTCTTATGCCTGCATAAAGGGGAAGGAGAGGTGGGGTGATGCATAAAACCAGAGTTTGATATAAGCACAGGGACCGTTTCAAAAACCAACTTTGGAACTGACAAGACCGACACCTTCCTCAGTGAAAGAGACTCAAAACCCCATATTTCCCACAGAGGAATATAACTGACTAGTAAGAATCTTAAAACCTATGTATTGATATGTCTCCATAAGGGAATCAAGTGTGTCTAGAGTGGCATAAACATGGCAGCGAGTATCAGCTCAAACCCACTATAAAAAGGAATTTCAAAAGCAAAACCAAAAAACAGGGAAATTCTTTCCAATTCCTTCAGGGTGTCTGAGGAAACCTGGAAAGACCCTATCTACAATGACAGCTGGATGTGGCATAAGGCTGGACACTTGGGACTGAGAGGATTGGTGAGATTGGGTGAGCGAATGCAGACCCTTTCAAGCAATAATGCATGGCCCCCATTCCATGGGTCCCAACTCTCCAGGTTCAAGGGAATATTACTACAGCTATAACATGTACAGGAAACCTAGAGAATGGACACACTGTGAATACGAAAGGTTTCTAAAACTCAACGAATAGTCCCTCTCCTGGTGCTCCAGTTTGACTTTCCAACTGCCTTACTATCAATCTCCCAACTTGGAGAGACAGGCCCTTTAACCTCCTGGTTTGCACAGGTTCCCAATTTGGCAGAGGATGGAAGGGACGAGGGAGAACCCATGAGAGAGTAGCTGTTAGGCATTTGGACGGGCACATGTCACTCTAATTTCCCGGCAGGAAGAAGAATTAACCAAAGTCTCAGCCACCCACCGGGAACCAGTATAGGACATGATCCAAAATTTTGGACTTGCGTTCAGCTCACAAAAAACGAGTTGAGAAATGGAGCTCAGGGGCACAGCAATTCACAAACTGGCAGAGTGATAAAGGACAACTATCGTCCAAAAATCTGTTGAGGGAAGTCAACGAGGCGGACTTGAAAGCGAGGCAAAATAGCAGGAAATAGATTTCAAGAGGTACGTTGGAATCGCCTGTAAAGCACAGGAAGAGGGGCACAACTTGGACAATGGTGCACTTGGCCAAAAAAGGGGCGTATGCGTTTTCTCCTGAATATATTCAGGAGAAAACGCATACGCCCCTTTTTTGGCCAAGCAAGTAAGCGGGCAATGCAAATCTGCACTACAAAGAAGTATCATTTCCCACCGGTCAAAAGGGACATCCACAAAATGTGTAAAAAGCAGAAAGGCAAGACAGGCCCTGGAGAACTGGGAGCCTTGTTATGCTGATGGGCGGGATGTAAATTGCCAACTGCCTCACTGGAGGAGTGCATTGTGTTCCCTAAAACAAGTAAACAACAGAGCTACAGAGCCAAGGCCACTTCCAGTCTAGGGAATATACCTTGGGAAAACTGAAAATCAATAAGAAAGAGCCACCTCCAAATTTAGGGCTGCACTGACTACAAGAACCTCAACTTGGGTACACCTTAAATATCCCAGGAAATATAAAAATGGTTCAAAATATTGTGGTACTTACGTACGATGGAATATCCCTCAGCCATGAAATCAATGTCATAAGACCAGTAGCAGCAAAGTGAGTGGATTCAGGTACGATGATTCTAAGTGAAATAAGTCACACAGAAAAAGAAACTTATCATAAGATATCACTTATGAAGATCCTGTAAACATGGCTACACGTGAACTGAGTTAGGAAAGAGAACAGAGTCTCACATTTAGAAAACACTCTTATGCCTGCATAAAGGGGAAGGAGAGGTGGGGTGATGCATAAAACCAGAGTTTGATATAAGCACAGGGACCGTTCCAAAAACCAACTTTGGAATTGACAAGACCGACACCTTCCTTAGTGAAAGAGACTCAAAACCCCATATTTCCCACAGAGGAATATATCTGACTAGTAAGAATCTTAAAACCTATGTATTGATATGTCTCCATAAGGGAATCAAGTGTGTCTAGAGTGGCATAAACATGGCAGCGAGAATCAGCTCAAACCCACTATAAAAAGGAATTTCAAAAGCAAAACCAAAAAACAGGGAAATTCTTTACAATTCCTTCAGGGTGTCTGAGGAAACCTGGAAAGACCCTATCTACAATGACAGCTGGATGTGGCATAAGGCTGGACACTTGGGACTGAGAGGATTGGTGAGATTGGGTGAGCAAATGCAGACCCTTTCAAGCAATAATGCATGGCCCCCATTCCATGGGTCCCAACTCTCCAGGTTCAAGGGAATATTACTACAGCTATAACATGTACAGGAAACCTAGAGAATGGACACACTGTGAATACGAAAGGTTTCTAAAACTCAACGAATAGTCCCTCTCCTGGTGCTCCAGTTTGACTTTCCAACTGCCTTACTATCAATCTCCCAACTTGGAGAGACAGGCCCTTTAACCTCCTGGTTTGCACAGGTTCCCAATTTGGCAGAGGATGGAAGGGACGAGGGAGAACCCATGAGAGAGTAGCTGTTAGGCATTTGGACGGGCACATGTCACTCTAATTTCCCGGCAGGAAGAAGAATTAACCAAAGTCTCAGCCACCCACCGGGAACCAGTATAGGACATGATCCAAAATTTTGGACTTGCGTTCAGCTCACAAAAAACGAGTTGAGAAATGGAGCTCAGGGGCACAGCAATTCACAAACTGGCAGAGTGATAAAGGACAACTATCGTCCAAAAATCTGTTGAGGGAAGTCAACGAGGCGGACTTGAAAGTGAGGCAAAATAGCAGGAAACAGATTTCAAGAGGTACGTTGGAATCGCCTGTAAAGCACAGGAAGAGGGGCACAACTTGGACAATGGTGCACTTGGCCAAAAAGGGCGTATGCGTTTTCTCCTGAATATATTCAGGAGAAAACGCATACGCCCTTTTTGGCCAAGCAAGCAAGCGGGCAATGCAAATCTGCACTACAAAGAAGTATCACTTCCCACCGGTCAAAAGGGACATCCACAAAATGTGTAAAAACCAGAAAGGCAAGACAGGCCCTGGAGAAGTGGGAGCCTTGTTATGCTGATGGGCGGGATGTAAATTGCCAACTGCCTCACTCGAGGAGTGCATTGTGTTCCCTAAAACAAGTAAACAACAGAGCTACAGAGCCAAGGCCACTTCCAGTCTAGGGAATATACCTTGGGAAAACTGAAAATCAATAAGAAAGAGCCACCTCCAAATTTAGGGCTGCACTGACTACAAGAACCTCAACTTGGGTACACCTTAAATATCCCAGGAAATATAAAAATGGTTCAAAACATTGTGGTACTTACGTACGATGGAATATCCCTCAGCCATGAAATCAATGTCATAAGACCAGTAGCAACAAAGTGAGTGGATTCAGGTACGATGATTCTAAGTGAAATAAGTCACACAGAAAAAGAAACTTATCATAAGATATCACTTATGAAGATCCTGTAAACATGGCTACACGTGAACTGAGTTAGGAAAGAGAAGAGAGTCTCACATTTAGAAAACACTCTTATGCCTGCATAAAGGGGAAGGAGAGGTGGGGTGATGCATAAAACCAGAGTTTGATATAAGCACAGGGACCGTTCCAAAAACCAACTTTGGAATAGACAAGACCTACACCTTCCTTAGTGAAAGAGACTCAAAACCCCATATTTCCCACAGAGGAATATATCTGACTAGTAAGAATCTTAAAACCTATGTATTGATATGACTCCATAAGGGAATCAAGTGTGTCTAGAGTGGCATAAACATGGCAGCGAGAATCAGCTCAAACCCACTATAAAAAGGAATTTCAAAAGCAAAACCAAAAAACAGGGAAATTCTTTACAATTCCTTCAGGGTGTCTGAGGAAACCTGGAAAGACCCTATCTACAATGACAGCTGGATGTGGCATAAGGCTGGACACTTGGGACTGAGAGGATTGGTGAGATTGGGTGAGCAAATGCAGACCCTTTCAAGCAATAATGCATGGCCCCCATTCCATGGGTCCCAACTCTCCATGTTCAAGGGAATATTACTACAGCTATAACATGTACAGGAAACCTAGAGAATGTACACACTGTGAATACGAAAGGTTTCTAAAACTCAACGAATAGTCCCTCTCCTGGTGCTCCAGTTTGACTTTCCAACTGCCTTACTATCAATCTCCCAACTTGGAGAGACAGGCCCTTTAACCTCCTGGTTTGCACAGGTTCCCAATTTGGCAGAGGATGGAAGGGACGAGGGAGAACCCATGAGAGAGTAGCTGTTAGGCATTTGGACGGGCACATGTCACTCTAATTTCCCGGCAGGAAGAAGAATTAACCAAAGTCTCAGCCACCCACCGGGAACCAGTATAGGACATGATCCAAAATTTTGGACTTGCGTTCAGCTCACAAAAAACGAGTTGAGAAATGGAGCTCAGGGGCACAGCAATTCACAAACTGGCAGAGTGATAAAGGACAACTATCGTCCAAAAATCTGTTGAGGGAAGTCAACGAGGCGGACTTGAAAGTGAGGCAAAATAGCAGGAAACAGATTTCAAGAGGTACCTTGGAATCGCCTGTAAAGCACAGGAAGAGGGGCACAACTTGGACAATGGTGCACTTGGCCAAAAAGGGCGTATGCGTTTTCTCCTGAATATATTCAGGAGAAAACGCATACGCCCTTTTTGGCCAAGCAAGCAAGCGGGCAATGCAAATCTGCACTACAAAGAAGTATCACTTCCCACCGGTCAAAAGGGACATCCACAAAATGTGTAAAAACCAGAAAGGCAAGACAGGCCCTGGAGAACTGGGAGCCTTGTTATGCTGATGGGCGGGATGTAAACTGCCAACTGCCTCACTGGAGGAGTGCATTGTGTTCCCTAAAACAAGTAAACAACAGAGCTACAGAGCCAAGGCCACTTCCAGTCTAGGGAATATACCTTGGGAAAACTGAAAATCAATAAGAAAGAGCCACCTCCAAATTTAGGGCTGCACTGACTACAAGAACCTCAACTTGGGTACACCTTAAATATCCCAGGAAATATAAAAATGGTTCAAAATATTGTGGTACTTACGTACGATGGAATATCCCTCAGCCATGAAATCAATGTCATAAGACCAGTAGCAGCAAAGTGAGTGGATTCAGGTACGATGATTCTAAGTGAAATAAGTCACACAGAAAAAGAAACTTATCATAAGATATCACTTATGAAGATCCTGTAAACATGGCTACACGTGAACTGAGTTAGGAAAGAGAACAGAGTCTCACATTTAGAAAACACTCTTATGCCTGCATAAAGGGGAAGGAGAGGTGGGGTGATGCATAAAACCAGAGTTTGATATAAGCACAGGGACCGTTCCAAAAACCAACTTTGGAATTGACAAGACCGACACCTTCCTTAGTGAAAGAGACTCAAAACCCCATATTTCCCACAGAGGAATATATCTGACTAGTAAGAATCTTAAAACCTATGTATTGATATGTCTCCATAAGGGAATCAAGTGTGTCTAGAGTGGCATAAACATGGCAGCGAGAATCAGCTCAAACCCACTATAAAAAGGAATTTCAAAAGCAAAACCAAAAAACAGGGAAATTCTTTACAATTCAGGGTGTCTGAGGAAACCTGGAAAGACCCTATCTACAATGACAGCTGGATGTGGCATAAGGCTGGACACTTGGGACTGAGAGGATTGGTGAGATTGGGTGAGCAAATGCAGACCCTTTCAAGCAATAATGCATGGCCCCCATTCCATGGGTCCCAACTCTCCAGGTTCAAGGGAATATTACTACAGCTATAACATGTACAGGAAACCTAGAGAATGGACACACTGTGAATACGAAAGGTTTCTAAAACTCAACGAATAGTCCCTCTCCTGGTGCTCCAGTTTGACTTTCCAACTGCCTTACTATCAATCTCCCAACTGGAGAGACAGGCCCTTTAACCTCCTGGTTTGCACAGGTTCCCAATTTGGCAGAGGATGGAAGGGACGAGGGAGAACCCATGAGAGAGTAGCTGTTAGGCATTTGGACGGGCACATGTCACTCTAATTTCCCGGCAGGAAGAAGAATTAACCAAAGTCTCAGCCACCCACCGGGAACCAGTATAGGACATGATCCAAAATTTTGGACTTGCGTTCAGCTCACAAAAAACGAGTTGAGAAATGGAGCTCAGGGGCACAGCAATTCACAAACTGGCAGAGTGATAAAGGACAACTATCGTCCAAAAATCTGTTGAGGGAAGTCAACGAGGCGGACTTGAAAGTGAGGCAAAATAGCAGGAAACAGATTTCAAGAGGTACGTTGGAATCGCCTGTAAAGCACAGGAAGAGGGGCACAACTTGGACAATGGTGCACTTGGCCAAAAAGGGCGTATGCATTTTCTCCTGAATATATTCAGGAGAAAACGCATACGCCCTTTTTGGCCAAGCAAGCAAGCGGGCAATGCAAATCTGCACTACAAAGAAGTATCACTTCCCACCGGTCAAAAGGGACATCCACAAAATGTGTAAAAACCAGAAAGGCAAGACAGGCCCTGGAGAAGTGGGAGCCTTGTTATGCTGATGGGCGGGATGTAAATTGCCAACTGCCTCACTCGAGGAGTGCATTGTGTTCCCTAAAACAAGTAAACAACAGAGCTACAGAGCCAAGGCCACTTCCAGTCTAGGGAATATACCTTGGGAAAACTGAAAATCAATAAGAAAGAGCCACCTCCAAATTTAGGGCTGCACTGACTACAAGAACCTCAACTTGGGTACACCTTAAATATCCCAGGAAATATAAAAATGGTTCAAAACATTGTGGTACTTACGTACGATGGAATATCCCTCAGCCATGAAATCAATGTCATAAGACCAGTAGCAACAAAGTGAGTGGATTCAGGTACGATGATTCTAAGTGAAATAAGTCACACAGAAAAAGAAACTTATCATAAGATATCACTTATGAAGATCCTGTAAACATGGCTACACGTGAACTGAGTTAGGAAAGAGAACAGAGTCTCACATTTAGAAAACACTCTTATGCCTGCATAAAGGGGAAGGAGAGGTGGGGTGATGCATAAAACCAGAGTTTGATATAAGCACAGGGACCGTTCCAAAAACCAACTTTGGAATTGACAAGACCGACACCTTCCTTAGTGAAAGAGACTCAAAACCCCATATTTCCCACAGAGGAATATATCTGACTAGTAAGAATCTTAAAACCTATGTATTGATATGTCTCCATAAGGGAATCAAGTGTGTCTAGAGTGGCATAAACATGGCAGCGAGAATCAGCTCAAACCCACTATAAAAAGGAATTTCAAAAGCAAAACCAAAAAACAGGGAAATTCTTTACAATTCCTTCAGGGTGTCTGAGGAAACCTGGAAAGACCCTATCTACAATGACAGCTGGATGTGGCATAAGGCTGGACACTTGGGACTGAGAGGATTGGTGAGATTGGGTGAGCAAATGCAGACCCTTTCAAGCAATAATGCATGGCCCCCATTCCATGGGTCCCAACTCTCCAGGTTCAAGGGAATATTACTACAGCTATAACATGTACAGGAAACCTAGAGAATGGACACACTGTGAATACGAAAGGTTTCTAAAACTCAACGAATAGTCCCTCTCCTGGTGCTCCAGTTTGACTTTCCAACTGCCTTACTATCAATCTCCCAACTTGGAGAGACAGGCCCTTTAACCTCCTGGTTTGCACAGGTTCCCAATTTGGCAGAGGATGGAAGGGACGAGGGAGAACCCATGAGAGAGTAGCTGTTAGGCATTTGGACGGGCACATGTCACTCTAATTTCCCGGCAGGAAGAAGAATTAACCAAAGTCTCAGCCACCCACCGGGAACCAGTATAGGACATGATCCAAAATTTTGGACTTGCGTTCAGCTCACAAAAAACGAGTTGAGAAATGGAGCTCAGGGGCACAGCAATTCACAAACTGGCAGAGTGATAAAGGACAACTATCGTCCAAAAATCTGTTGAGGGAAGTCAACGAGGCGGACTTGAAAGTGAGGCAAAATAGCAGGAAACAGATTTCAAGAGGTACGTTGGAATCGCCTGTAAAGCACAGGAAGAGGGGCACAACTTGGACAATGGTGCACTTGGCCAAAAAGGGCGTATGCGTTTTCTCCTGAATATATTCAGGAGAAAACGCATACGCCCTTTTTGGCCAAGCAAGCAAGCGGGCAATGCAAATCTGCACTACAAAGAAGTATCACTTCCCACCGGTCAAAAGGGACATCCACAAAATGTGTAAAAACCAGAAAGGCAAGACAGGCCCTGGAGAAGTGGGAGCCTTGTTATGCTGATGGGCGGGATGTAAATTGCCAACTGCCTCACTCGAGGAGTGCATTGTGTTCCCTAAAACAAGTAAACAACAGAGCTACAGAGCCAAGGCCACTTCCAGTCTAGGGAATATACCTTGGGAAAACTGAAAATCAATAAGAAAGAGCCACCTCCAAATTTAGGGCTGCACTGACTACAAGAACCTCAACTTGGGTACACCTTAAATATCCCAGGAAATATAAAAATGGTTCAAAACATTGTGGTACTTACGTACGATGGAATATCCCTCAGCCATGAAATCAATGTCATAAGACCAGTAGCAACAAAGTGAGTGGATTCAGGTACGATGATTCTAAGTGAAATAAGTCACACAGAAAAAGAAACTTATCATAAGATATCACTTATGAAGATCCTGTAAACATGGCTACACGTGAACTGAGTTAGGAAAGAGAAGAGAGTCTCACATTTAGAAAACACTCTTATGCCTGCATAAAGGGGAAGGAGAGGTGGGGTGATGCATAAAACCAGAGTTTGATATAAGCACAGGGACCGTTCCAAAAACCAACTTTGGAATAGACAAGACCTACACCTTCCTTAGTGAAAGAGACTCAAAACCCCATATTTCCCACAGAGGAATATATCTGACTAGTAAGAATCTTAAAACCTATGTATTGATATGACTCCATAAGGGAATCAAGTGTGTCTAGAGTGGCATAAACATGGCAGCGAGAATCAGCTCAAACCCACTATAAAAAGGAATTTCAAAAGCAAAACCAAAAAACAGGGAAATTCTTTACAATTCCTTCAGGGTGTCTGAGGAAACCTGGAAAGACCCTATCTACAATGACAGCTGGATGTGGCATAAGGCTGGACACTTGGGACTGAGAGGATTGGTGAGATTGGGTGAGCAAATGCAGACCCTTTCAAGCAATAATGCATGGCCCCCATTCCATGGGTCCCAACTCTCCATGTTCAAGGGAATATTACTACAGCTATAACATGTACAGGAAACCTAGAGAATGGACACACTGTGAATACGAAAGGTTTCTAAAACTCAACGAATAGTCCCTCTCCTGGTGCTCCAGTTTGACTTTCCAACTGCCTTACTATCAATCTCCCAACTTGGAGAGACAGGCCCTTTAACCTCCTGGTTTGCACAGGTTCCCAATTTGGCAGAGGATGGAAGGGACGAGGGAGAACCCATGAGAGAGTAGCTGTTAGGCATTTGGACGGGCACATGTCACTCTAATTTCCCGGCAGGAAGAAGAATTAACCAAAGTCTCAGCCACCCACCGGGAACCAGTATAGGACATGATCCAAAATTTTGGACTTGCGTTCAGCTCACAAAAAACGAGTTGAGAAATGGAGCTCAGGGGCACAGCAATTCACAAACTGGCAGAGTGATAAAGGACAACTATCGTCCAAAAATCTGTTGAGGGAAGTCAACGAGGCGGACTTGAAAGTGAGGCAAAATAGCAGGAAACAGATTTCAAGAGGTACCTTGGAATCGCCTGTAAAGCACAGGAAGAGGGGCACAACTTGGACAATGGTGCACTTGGCCAAAAAGGGCGTATGCGTTTTCTCCTGAATATATTCAGGAGAAAACGCATACGCCCTTTTTGGCCAAGCAAGCAAGCGGGCAATGCAAATCTGCACTACAAAGAAGTATCACTTCCCACCGGTCAAAAGGGACATCCACAAAATGTGTAAAAACCAGAAAGGCAAGACAGGCCCTGGAGAACTGGGAGCCTTGTTATGCTGATGGGCGGGATGTAAACTGCCAACTGCCTCACTGGAGGAGTGCATTGTGTTCCCTAAAACAAGTAAACAACAGAGCTACAGAGCCAAGGCCACTTCCAGTCTAGGGAATATACCTTGGGAAAACTGAAAATCAATAAGAAAGAGCCACCTCCAAATTTAGGGCTGCACTGACTACAAGAACCTCAACTTGGGTACACCTTAAATATCCCAGGAAATATAAAAATGGTTCAAAATATTGTGGTACTTACGTACGATGGAATATCCCTCAGCCATGAAATCAATGTCATAAGACCAGTAGCAGCAAAGTGAGTGGATTCAGGTACGATGATTCTAAGTGAAATAAGTCACACAGAAAAAGAAACTTATCATAAGATATCACTTATGAAGATCCTGTAAACATGGCTACACGTGAACTGAGTTAGGAAAGAGAACAGAGTCTCACATTTAGAAAACACTCTTATGCCTGCATAAAGGGGAAGGAGAGGTGGGGTGATGCATAAAACCAGAGTTTGATATAAGCACAGGGACCGTTCCAAAAACCAACTTTGGAATTGACAAGACCGACACCTTCCTTAGTGAAAGAGACTCAAAACCCCATATTTCCCACAGAGGAATATATCTGACTAGTAAGAATCTTAAAACCTATGTATTGATATGTCTCCATAAGGGAATCAAGTGTGTCTAGAGTGGCATAAACATGGCAGCGAGAATCAGCTCAAACCCACTATAAAAAGGAATTTCAAAAGCAAAACCAAAAAACAGGGAAATTCTTTACAATTCAGGGTGTCTGAGGAAACCTGGAAAGACCCTATCTACAATGACAGCTGGATGTGGCATAAGGCTGGACACTTGGGACTGAGAGGATTGGTGAGATTGGGTGAGCAAATGCAGACCCTTTCAAGCAATAATGCATGGCCCCCATTCCATGGGTCCCAACTCTCCAGGTTCAAGGGAATATTACTACAGCTATAACATGTACAGGAAACCTAGAGAATGGACACACTGTGAATACGAAAGGTTTCTAAAACTCAACGAATAGTCCCTCTCCTGGTGCTCCAGTTTGACTTTCCAACTGCCTTACTATCAATCTCCCAACTGGAGAGACAGGCCCTTTAACCTCCTGGTTTGCACAGGTTCCCAATTTGGCAGAGGATGGAAGGGACGAGGGAGAACCCATGAGAGAGTAGCTGTTAGGCATTTGGACGGGCACATGTCACTCTAATTTCCCGGCAGGAAGAAGAATTAACCAAAGTCTCAGCCACCCACCGGGAACCAGTATAGGACATGATCCAAAATTTTGGACTTGCGTTCAGCTCACAAAAAACGAGTTGAGAAATGGAGCTCAGGGGCACAGCAATTCACAAACTGGCAGAGTGATAAAGGACAACTATCGTCCAAAAATCTGTTGAGGGAAGTCAACGAGGCGGACTTGAAAGTGAGGCAAAATAGCAGGAAACAGATTTCAAGAGGTACGTTGGAATCGCCTGTAAAGCACAGGAAGAGGGGCACAACTTGGACAATGGTGCACTTGGCCAAAAAGGGCGTATGCATTTTCTCCTGAATATATTCAGGAGAAAACGCATACGCCCTTTTTGGCCAAGCAAGCAAGCGGGCAATGCAAATCTGCACTACAAAGAAGTATCACTTCCCACCGGTCAAAAGGGACATCCACAAAATGTGTAAAAACCAGAAAGGCAAGACAGGCCCTGGAGAAGTGGGAGCCTTGTTATGCTGATGGGCGGGATGTAAATTGCCAACTGCCTCACTCGAGGAGTGCATTGTGTTCCCTAAAACAAGTAAACAACAGAGCTACAGAGCCAAGGCCACTTCCAGTCTAGGGAATATACCTTGGGAAAACTGAAAATCAATAAGAAAGAGCCACCTCCAAATTTAGGGCTGCACTGACTACAAGAACCTCAACTTGGGTACACCTTAAATATCCCAGGAAATATAAAAATGGTTCAAAACATTGTGGTACTTACGTACGATGGAATATCCCTCAGCCATGAAATCAATGTCATAAGACCAGTAGCAACAAAGTGAGTGGATTCAGGTACGATGATTCTAAGTGAAATAAGTCACACAGAAAAAGAAACTTATCATAAGATATCACTTATGAAGATCCTGTAAACATGGCTACACGTGAACTGAGTTAGGAAAGAGAAGAGAGTCTCACATTTAGAAAACACTCTTATGCCTGCATAAAGGGGAAGGAGAGGTGGGGTGATGCATAAAACCAGAGTTTGATATAAGCACAGGGACCGTTCCAAAAACCAACTTTGGAATAGACAAGACCTACACCTTCCTTAGTGAAAGAGACTCAAAACCCCATATTTCCCACAGAGGAATATATCTGACTAGTAAGAATCTTAAAACCTATGTATTGATATGACTCCATAAGGGAATCAAGTGTGTCTAGAGTGGCATAAACATGGCAGCGAGAATCAGCTCAAACCCACTATAAAAAGGAATTTCAAAAGCAAAACCAAAAAACAGGGAAATTCTTTACAATTCCTTCAGGGTGTCTGAGGAAACCTGGAAAGACCCTATCTACAATGACAGCTGGATGTGGCATAAGGCTGGACACTTGGGACTGAGAGGATTGGTGAGATTGGGTGAGCAAATGCAGACCCTTTCAAGCAATAATGCATGGCCCCCATTCCATGGGTCCCAACTCTCCATGTTCAAGGGAATATTACTACAGCTATAACATGTACAGGAAACCTAGAGAATGTACACACTGTGAATACGAAAGGTTTCTAAAACTCAACGAATAGTCCCTCTCCTGGTGCTCCAGTTTGACTTTCCAACTGCCTTACTATCAATCTCCCAACTTGGAGAGACAGGCCCTTTAACCTCCTGGTTTGCACAGGTTCCCAATTTGGCAGAGGATGGAAGGGACGAGGGAGAACCCATGAGAGAGTAGCTGTTAGGCATTTGGACGGGCACATGTCACTCTAATTTCCCGGCAGGAAGAAGAATTAAACAAAGTCTCAGCCACCCACCGGGAACCAGTATAGGACATGATCCAAAATTTTGGACTTGCGTTCAGCTCACAAAAAACGAGTTGAGAAATGGAGCTCAGGGGCACAGCAATTCACAAACTGGCAGAGTGATAAAGGACAACTATCGTCCAAAAATCTGTTGAGGGAAGTCAACGAGGCGGACTTGAAAGTGAGGCAAAATAGCAGGAAACAGATTTCAAGAGGTACCTTGGAATCGCCTGTAAAGCACAGGAAGAGGGGCACAACTTGGACAATGGTGCACTTGGCCAAAAAGGGCGTATGCGTTTTCTCCTGAATATATTCAGGAGAAAACGCATACGCCCTTTTTGGCCAAGCAAGCAAGCGGGCAATGCAAATCTGCACTACAAAGAAGTATCACTTCCCACCGGTCAAAAGGGACATCCACAAAATGTGTAAAAACCAGAAAGGCAAGACAGGCCCTGGAGAACTGGGAGCCTTGTTATGCTGATGGGCGGGATGTAAACTGCCAACTGCCTCACTGGAGGAGTGCATTGTGTTCCCTAAAACAAGTAAACAACAGAGCTACAGAGCCAAGGCCACTTCCAGTCTAGGGAATATACCTTGGGAAAACTGAAAATCAATAAGAAAGAGCCACCTCCAAATTTAGGGCTGCACTGACTACAAGAACCTCAACTTGGGTACACCTTAAATATCCCAGGAAATATAAAAATGGTTCAAAACATTGTGGTACTTACGTACGATGGAATATCCCTCAGCCATGAAATCAATGTCATAAGACCTGTAGCAGCAAAGTGAGTGGATTCAGGTACGATGATTCTAAGTGAAATAAGTCACACAGAAAAAGAAACTTATCATAAGATATCACTTATGAAGATCCTGTAAACATGGCTACACGTGAACTGAGTTAGGAAAGAGAACAGAGTCTCACATTTAGAAAACACTCGTATGCCTGCATAAAGGGGAAGGAGAGGTGGGGTGATGCATAAAACCAGAGTTTGATATAAGCACAGGGACCGTTTCAAAAACCAACTTTGGAATAGACAAGACCTACACCTTCCTCAGTGAAAGAGACTCAAAACCCCATATTTCCCACAGAGGAATATATCTGACTAGTAAGAATCTTAAAACCTATGTATTGATATGTCTCCATAAGGGAATCAAGTGTGTCTAGAGTGGCATAAACATGGCAGCGAGAATCAGCTCAAACCCACTATAAAAAGGAATTTCAAAAGCAAAACCAAAAAACAGGGAAATTCTTTACAATTCCTTCAGGGTGTCTGAGGAAACCTGGAAAGACCCTATCTACAATGACAGCTGGATGTGGCATAAGGCTGGACACTTGGGACTGAGAGGATTGGTGAGATTGGGTGAGCGAATGCAGACCCTTTCAAGCAATAATGCATGGCCCCCATTCCATGGGTCCCAACTCTCCAGGTTCAAGGGAATATTACTACAGCTATAACATGTACAGGAAACCTAGAGAATGGACACACTGTGAATACGAAAGGTTTCTAAAACTCAACGAATAGTCCCTCTCCTGGTGCTCCAGTTTGACTTTCCAACTGCCTTACTATCAATCTCCCAACTTGGAGAGACAGGCCCTTTAACCTCCTGGTTTGCACAGGTTCCCAATTTGGCAGAGGATGGAAGGGACGAGGGAGAACCCATGAGAGAGTAGCTGTTAGGCATTTGGACGGGCACATGTCACTCTAATTTCCCGGCAGGAAGAAGAATTAACCAAAGTCTCAGCCACCCACCGGGAACCAGTATAGGACATGATCCAAAATTTTGGACTTGCGTTCAGCTCACAAAAAACGAGTTGAGAAATGGAGCTCAGGGGCACAGCAATTCACAAACTGGCAGAGTGATAAAGGACAACTATCGTCCAAAAATCTGTTGAGGGAAGTCAACGAGGCGGACTTGAAAGCGAGGCAAAATAGCAGGAAACAGATTTCAAGAGGTACCTTGGAATCGCCTGTAAAGCACAGGAAGAGGGGCACAACTTGGACAATGGTGCACTTGGCCAAAAAGGGCGTATGTGTTTTCTCCTGAATATATTCAGGAGAAAACGCATACGCCCTTTTTGGCCAAGCAAGCAAGCGGGCAATGCAAATCTGCACTACAAAGAAGTATCATTTCCCACCGGTCAAAAGGGACATCCACTAAATGTGTAAAAACCAGAAAGTCAAGACAGGCCCTGGAGAACTGGGAGCCTTGTTATGCTGATGGGCGGGATGTAAATTGCCAACTGCCTCACTGGAGGAGTGCATTGTGTTCCCTAAAACAAGTAAACAACAGAGCTACAGAGCCAAGGCCACTTCCAGTCTAGGGAATATACCTTGGGAAAACTGAAAATCAATAAGAAAGAGCCACCTCCAAATTTAGGGCTGCACTGACTACAAGAACCTCAACTTGGGTACACCTTAAAATTCCCAGGAAATATAAAAATGGTTCAAAACATTGTGGTACTTACGTACGATGGAATATCCCTCAGCCATGAAATCAATGTCATAAGACCAGTAGCAGCAAAGTGAGTGGATTCAGGTACGATGATTCTAAGTGAAATAAGTCACACAGAAAAAGAAACTCATCATAAGATATCACTTATGAAGATCCTGTAAACATGGCTACACGTGAACTGAGTTAGGAAAGAGAACAGAGTCTCACATTTAGAAAACACTCTTATGCCTGCATAAAGGGGAAGGAGAGGTGGGGTGATGCATAAAACCAGAGTTTGATATAAGCACAGGGACCGTTTCAAAAACCAACTTTGGAATAGACAAGACCTACACCTTCCTCAGTGAAAGAGACTCAAAACCCCATATTTCCCACAGAGGAATATATCTGACTAGTAAGAATCTTAAAACCTATTTATTGATATGTCTCCATAAGGGAATCAAGTGTGTCTAGAGTGGCATAAACATGGCAGCGAGAATCAGCTCAAACCCACTATAAAAAGGAATTTCAAAAGCAAAACCAAAAAACAGGGAAATTCTTTACAATTCCTTCAGGGTGTCTGAGGAAACCTGGAAAGACCCTATCTACAATGACAGCTGGATGTGGCATAAGGCTGGACACTTGGGACTGAGAGGATTGGTGAGATTGGGTGAGCGAATGCAGACCCTTTCAAGCAATAATGCATGGCCCCCATTCCATGGGTCCCAACTCTCCAGGTTCAAGGGAATATTACTACAGCTATAACATGTACAGGAAACCTAGAGAATGGACACACTGTGAATACGAAAGGTTTCTAAAACTCAACGAATAGTCCCTCTCCTGGTGCTCCAGTTTGACTTTCCAACTGCCTTACTATCAATCTCCCAACTTGGAGAGACAGGCCCTTTAACCTCCTGGTTTGCACAGGTTCCCAATTTGGCAGAGGATGGAAGGGACGAGGGAGAACCCATGAGAGAGTAGCTGTTAGGCATTTGGACGGGCACATGTCACTCTAATTTCCCGGCAGGAAGAAGAATTAACCAAAGTCTCATCCACCCACCGGGAACCAGTATAGGACATGATCCAAAATTTTCGACTTGTGTTCAGCTCACAAAAAACGAGTTGAGAAATGGAGCTCAGGGGCACAGCAATTCACAAACTGGCAGAGTGATAAAGGACAACTATCGTCCAAAAATCTGTTGAGGGAAGTCAACGAGGCGGACTTGAAAGCGAGGCAAAATAGCAGGAAACAGATTTCAAGCGGTACGTTGGAATCGCCTGTAAAGCACAGGAAGAGGGGCACAACTTGGACAATGGTGCACTTGGCCAAAAAGTGCGTATGCGTTTTCTCCTGAATATATTTAGGAGAAAACGCATACGCCCATTTTGGCCAAGCAAGCAAGCAGGCAATGCAAATCTGCACTACAAAGAAGTATCACTTCCCACCGGTCAAAAGGGACATCCACAAAATGTGTAAAAACCAGAAAGGCAAGACAGGCCCTGGAGAACTGGGAACCTTGTTATGCTGATGGGCGGGATGTAAACTGCCAACTGCCTCACTGGAGGAGTGCATTGTGTTCCCTAAAACAAGTAAACAGCAGAGCTACAGAGCCAAGGCCACTTCCAGTCTAGGGAATATACCTGGGGATAACTGAAAATCAATAAGAAAGAGCCACCTCCAAATTTAGGGCTGCACTGACTACAAGAACCTCAACTTGGGTACACCTTAAATATCCCAGGAAATATAAAAATGGTTCAAAACATTGTGCTACTTACGTATGATGGAATATCCCTCAGCGATGAAATCAATGTCATAAGACCAGTAGCAGCAAAGTGACTGGATTCAGGTACGATGATTCTAAGTGAAATAAGTCACACAGAAAAAGAAACTCATCATAAGATATCACTTATGAAGATCCTGTAAACATGGCTACACGTGAACTGAGTTAGGAAAGAGAACAGAGTCTCACATTTAGAAAACACTCTTATGCCTGCATAAAGG
Organism: Mesoplodon densirostris; assembly: GCF_025265405.1. Taxonomy (NCBI): domain Eukaryota; kingdom Metazoa; phylum Chordata; class Mammalia; order Artiodactyla; family Ziphiidae; genus Mesoplodon; species Mesoplodon densirostris. The sequence continues at coordinate 2,574,753 of NW_026778200.1, read as the reverse complement.
GGAAGGAGAGGTGGGGTGATGCATAAAACCAGAGTTTGATATAAGCACAGGGACCGTTCCAAAAACCAACTTTGGAACTGACAAGACCTACAACTTCCTCAGTGAAAGAGACTCAAAACCCCATATTTCCCGCAGAGGAATATATCTGACTAGTAAGAATCTTAAAACCTATGTATTGATATGACTCCATAAGGGAATCAAGTGTGTCTAGAGTGGCATAAACATGGCAGCGAGAATCAGCTCAAACCCACTATAAAAAGGAATTTCAAAAGCAAAACCAAAAAACAGGGAAATTCTTTACAATTCCTTCAGGGTGTCTGAGGAAACCTGGAAAGACCCTATCTACAATGACAGCTGGATGTGGCATAAGGCTGGACACTTGGGACTGAGAGGATTGGTGAGATTGGGTGAGCGAATGCAGACCCTTTCAAGCAATAATGCATGGTCCCCATTCCATGGGTCCCAACTCTCCAGGTTCAAGGGAATATTACTACAGCTATAACATGTACAGGAAACCTAGAGAATGGACACACTGTGAATACGAAAGGTTTCTAAAACTCAACGAATAGTCCCTCTCCTGGTGCTCCAGTTTGACTTTCCAACTGCCTTACTATCAATCTCCCAACTTGGAGAGACAGGCCCTTTAACCTCCTGGTTTGCACAGGTTCCCAATTTGGCAGAGGATGGAAGGGACGAGGGAGAACCCATGAGAGAGTAGCTGTTAGGCATTTGGACGGGCACATGTCACTCTAATTTCCCGGCAGGAAGAAGAATTAACCAAAGTCTCATCCACCCACCGGGAACCAGTATAGGACATGATCCAAAATTTTGGACTTGCGTTCAGCTCACAAAAAACGAGTTGAGAAATGGAGCTCAGGGGCACAGCAATTCACAAACTGGCAGAGTGATAAAGGACAACTATCGTCCAAAAATCTGTTGAGGGAAGTCAACGAGGTGGACTTGAAAGCGAGGCAAAATAGCAGGAAACAGATTTCAAGAGGTACCTTGGAATCGCCTGTAAAGCACAGGAAGAGGGACACAACTTGGACAATGGTGCACTTGGCCAAAAAGGGCGTATGTGTTTTCTCCTGAATATATTCAGGAGAAAACGCATACGCCCTTTTTGGCCAAGCAAGCAAGCGGGCAATGCAAATCTGCACTACAAAGAAGTATCATTTCCCACCGGTCAAAAGGGACATCCACAAAATGTGTAAAAACCAGAAAGTCAAGACAGGCCCTGGAGAACTGGGAGCCTTGTTATGCTGATGGGCGGGATGTAAATTGCCAACTGCCTCACTGGAGGAGTGCATTGTGTTCCCTAAAACAAGTAAACAACAGAGCTACAGAGCCAAGGCCACTTCCAGTCTAGGGAATATACCTTGGGAAAACTGAAAATCAATAAGAAAGAGCCACCTCCAAATTTAGGGCTGCACTGACTACAAGAACCTCAACTTGGGTACACCTTAAAATTCCCAGGAAATATAAAAATGGTTCAAAACATTGTGGTACTTACGTACGATGGAATATCCCTCAGCCATGAAATCAATGTCATAAGACCGGTAGCAGCAAAGTGAGTGGATTCAGGTACGATGATTCTAAGTGAAATAAGTCACACAGAAAAAGAAACTTATCATAAGATATCACTTATGAAGATCCTGTAAACATGGCTACACGTGAACTGAGTTAGGAAAGAGAACAGAGTCTCACATTTAGAAAACACTCTTATGCCTGCATAAAGGGGAAGGAGAGGTGGGGTGATGCATAAAACCAGAGTTTGATAAAAGCACAGGGACCGTTTCAAAAACCAACTTTGGAACTGACAAGACCGACACCTTCCTCAGTGAAAGAGACTCAAAACCCCATATTTCCCACAGAGGAATATATCTGACTAGTAAGAATCTTAAAACCTATATATTGATATGTCCCCATAAGGGAATCAAGTGTGTCTAGAGTGGCATAAACATGGCAGCGAGTATCAGCTCAAACCCACTATAAAAAGGAATTTCAAAAGCAAAACCAAAAAACAGGGAAATTCTTTACAATTCCTTCAGGGTGTCTGAGGAAACCTGGAAAGACCCTATCTACAATGACAGCTGGATGTGGCATAAGGCTGGACACTTGGGACTGAGAGGATTGGTGAGATTGGGTGAGCGAATGCAGACCCTTTCAAGCAATAATGCATGGCCCCCATTCCATGGGTCCCAACTCTCCAGGTTCAAGGGAATATTACTACAGCTATAACATGTACAGGAAACCTAGAGAATGGACACACTGTGAATACGAAAGGTTTCTAAAACTCAACGAATAGTCCCTCTCCTGGTGCTCCAGTTTGACTTTCCAACTGCCTTACTATCAATCTCCCAACTTGGAGAGACAGGCCCTTTAACCTCCTGGTTTGCACAGGTTCCCAATTTGGCAGAGGATGGAAGGGACGAGGGAGAACCCATGAGAGAGTAGCTGTTAGGCATTTGGACGGGCACATGTCACTCTAATTTCCCGGCAGGAAGAAGAATTAACCAAAGTCCCATCCACCCACCGGGAACCAGTATAGGACATGATCCAAAATTTTCGACTTGTGTTCAGCTCACAAAAAACGAGTTGAGAAATGGAGCTCAGGGGCACAGCAATTCACAAACTGGCAGAGTGATAAAGGACAACTATCGTCCAAAAATCTGTTGAGGGAAGTCAACGAGGCGGACTTGAAAGTGAGGCAAAATAGCAGGAAACAGATTTCAAGAGGTACGTTGGAATCGCCTGTAAAGCACAGGAAGAGGGGCACAACTTGGACAATGGTGCACTTGGCCAAAAAGGGCGTATGCGTTTTCTCCTGAATATATTCAGGAGAAAACGCATACGCCCTTTTTGGCCAAGCAAGCAAGCGGGCAATGCAAATCTGCACTACAAAGAAGTATCACTTCCCACCGGTCAAAAGGGACATCCACAAAATGTGTAAAAACCAGAAAGGCAAGACAGGCCCTGGAGAAGTGGGAGCCTTGTTATGCTGATGGGCGGGATGTAAATTGCCAACTGCCTCACTGGAGGAGTGCATTGTGTTCCCTAAAACAAGTAAACAACAGAGCTACAGAGCCAAGGCCACTTCCAGTCTAGGGAATATACCTTGGGAAAACTGAAAATCAATAAGAAAGAGCCACCTCCAAATTTAGGGCTGCACTGACTACAAGAACCTCAACTTGGGTACACCTTAAATATCCCAGGAAATATAAAAATGGTTCAAAACATTGTGGTACTTACGTACGATGGAATATCCCTCAGCCATGAAATCAATGTCATAAGACCAGTAGCAACAAAGTGAGTGGATTCAGGTACGATGATTCTAAGTGAAATAAGTCACACAGAAAAAGAAACTTATCATAAGATATCACTTATGAAGATCCTGTAAACATGGCTACACGTGAACTGAGTTAGGAAAGAGAAGAGAGTCTCACATTTAGAAAACACTCTTATGCCTGCATAAAGGGGAAGGAGAGGTGGGGTGATGCATAAAACCAGAGTTTGATATAAGCACAGGGACCGTTCCAAAAACCAACTTTGGAATAGACAAGACCTACACCTTCCTTAGTGAAAGAGACTCAAAACCCCATATTTCCCACAGAGGAATATATCTGACTAGTAAGAATCTTAAAACCTATGTATTGATATGACTCCATAAGGGAATCAAGTGTGTCTAGAGTGGCATAAACATGGCAGCGAGAATCAGCTCAAACCCACTATAAAAAGGAATTTCAAAAGCAAAACCAAAAAACAGGGAAATTCTTTACAATTCCTTCAGGGTGTCTGAGGAAACCTGGAAAGACCCTATCTACAATGACAGCTGGATGTGGCATAAGGCTGGACACTTGGGACTGAGAGGATTGGTGAGATTGGGTGAGCAAATGCAGACCCTTTCAAGCAATAATGCATGGCCCCCATTCCATGGGTCCCAACTCTCCATGTTCAAGGGAATATTACTACAGCTATAACATGTACAGGAAACCTAGAGAATGTACACACTGTGAATACGAAAGGTTTCTAAAACTCAACGAATAGTCCCTCTCCTGGTGCTCCAGTTTGACTTTCCAACTGCCTTACTATCAATCTCCCAACTTGGAGAGACAGGCCCTTTAACCTCCTGGTTTGCACAGGTTCCCAATTTGGCAGAGGATGGAAGGGACGAGGGAGAACCCATGAGAGAGTAGCTGTTAGGCATTTGGACGGGCACATGTCACTCTAATTTCCCGGCAGGAAGAAGAATTAACCAAAGTCTCAGCCACCCACCGGGAACCAGTATAGGACATGATCCAAAATTTTGGACTTGCGTTCAGCTCACAAAAAACGAGTTGAGAAATGGAGCTCAGGGGCACAGCAATTCACAAACTGGCAGAGTGATAAAGGACAACTATCGTCCAAAAATCTGTTGAGGGAAGTCAACGAGGCGGACTTGAAAGTGAGGCAAAATAGCAGGAAACAGATTTCAAGAGGTACCTTGGAATCGCCTGTAAAGCACAGGAAGAGGGGCACAACTTGGACAATGGTGCACTTGGCCAAAAAGGGCGTATGCGTTTTCTCCTGAATATATTCAGGAGAAAACGCATACGCCCTTTTTGGCCAAGCAAGCAAGCGGGCAATGCAAATCTGCACTACAAAGAAGTATCACTTCCCACCGGTCAAAAGGGACATCCACAAAATGTGTAAAAACCAGAAAGGCAAGACAGGCCCTGGAGAACTGGGAGCCTTGTTATGCTGATGGGCGGGATGTAAACTGCCAACTGCCTCACTGGAGGAGTGCATTGTGTTCCCTAAAACAAGTAAACAACAGAGCTACAGAGCCAAGGCCACTTCCAGTCTAGGGAATATACCTTGGGAAAACTGAAAATCAATAAGAAAGAGCCACCTCCAAATTTAGGGCTGCACTGACTACAAGAACCTCAACTTGGGTACACCTTAAATATCCCAGGAAATATAAAAATGGTTCAAAACATTGTGGTACTTACGTACGATGGAATATCCCTCAGCCATGAAATCAATGTCATAAGACCTGTAGCAGCAAAGTGAGTGGATTCAGGTACGATGATTCTAAGTGAAATAAGTCACACAGAAAAAGAAACTTATCATAAGATATCACTTATGAAGATCCTGTAAACATGGCTACACGTGAACTGAGTTAGGAAAGAGAACAGAGTCTCACATTTAGAAAACACTCTTATGCCTGCATAAAGGGGAAGGAGAGGTGGGGTGATGCATAAAACCAGAGTTTGATATAAGCACAGGGACCGTTTCAAAAACCAACTTTGGAATAGACAAGACCTACACCTTCCTCAATGAAAGGGACTCAAAACCCCATATTTCCCACAGAGGAATATATCTGACTAGTAAGAATCTTAAAACCTATGTATTGATATGTCTCCATAAGGGAATCAAGTGTGTCTAGAGTGGCATAAACATGGCAGCGAGAATCAGCTCAAACCCACTATAAAAAGGAATTTCAAAAGCAAAACCAAAAAACAGGGAAATTCTTTACAATTCCTTCAGGGTGTCTGAGGAAACCTGGAAAGACCCTATCTACAATGACAGCTGGATGTGGCATAAGGCTGGACACTTGGGACTGAGAGGATTGGTGAGATTGGGTGAGCGAATGCAGACCCTTTCAAGCAATAATGCATGGCCCCCATTCCATGGGTCCCAACTCTCCAGGTTCAAGGGAATATTACTACAGCTATAACATGTACAGGAAACCTAGAGAATGGACACACTGTGAATACGAAAGGTTTCTAAAACTCAACGAATAGTCCCTCTCCTGGTGCTCCAGTTTGACTTTCCAACTGCCTTACTATCAATCTCCCAACTTGGAGAGACAGGCCCTTTAACCTCCTGGTTTGCACAGGTTCCCAATTTGGCAGAGGATGGAAGGGACGAGGGAGAACCCATGAGAGAGTAGCTGTTAGGCATTTGGACGGGCACATGTCACTCTAATTTCCCGGCAGGAAGAAGAATTAACCAAAGTCTCAGCCACCCACCGGGAACCAGTATAGGACATGATCCAAAATTTTGGACTTGCGTTCAGCTCACAAAAAACGAGTTGAGAAATGGAGCTCAGGGGCACAGCAATTCACAAACTGGCAGAGTGATAAAGGACAACTATCGTCCAAAAATCTGTTGAGGGAAGTCAACGAGGCGGACTTGAAAGCGAGGCAAAATAGCAGGAAACAGATTTCAAGAGGTACCTTGGAATCGCCTGTAAAGCACAGGAAGAGGGGCACAACTTGGACAATGGTGCACTTGGCCAAAAAGGGCGTATGTGTTTTCTCCTGAATATATTCAGGAGAAAACGCATACGCCCTTTTTGGCCAAGCAAGCAAGCGGGCAATGCAAATCTGCACTACAAAGAAGTATCATTTCCCACCGGTCAAAAGGGACATCCACTAAATGTGTAAAAACCAGAAAGTCAAGACAGGCCCTGGAGAACTGGGAGCCTTGTTATGCTGATGGGCGGGATGTAAATTGCCAACTGCCTCACTGGAGGAGTGCATTGTGTTCCCTAAAACAAGTAAACAACAGAGCTACAGAGCCAAGGCCACTTCCAGTCTAGGGAATATACCTTGGGAAAACTGAAAATCAATAAGAAAGAGCCACCTCCAAATTTAGGGCTGCACTGACTACAAGAACCTCAACTTGGGTACACCTTAAAATTCCCAGGAAATATAAAAATGGTTCAAAACATTGTGGTACTTACGTACGATGGAATATCCCTCAGCCATGAAATCAATGTCATAAGACCAGTAGCAGCAAAGTGAGTGGATTCAGGTACGATGATTCTAAGTGAAATAAGTCACACAGAAAAAGAAACTCATCATAAGATATCACTTATGAAGATCCTGTAAACATGGCTACACGTGAACTGAGTTAGGAAAGAGAACAGAGTCTCACATTTAGAAAACACTCTTATGCCTGCATAAAGGGGAAGGAGAGGTGGGGTGATGCATAAAACCAGAGTTTGATATAAGCACAGGGACCGTTTCAAAAACCAACTTTGGAACTGACAAGACCGACACCTTCCTCAGTGAAAGAGACTCAAAACCCCATATTTCCCACAGAGGAATATAACTGACTAGTAAGAATCTTAAAACCTATGTATTGATATGTCTCCATAAGGGAATCAAGTGTGTCTAGAGTGGCATAAACATGGCAGCGAGTATCAGCTCAAACCCACTATAAAAAGGAATTTCAAAAGCAAAACCAAAAAACAGGGAAATTCTTTACAATTCCTTCAGGGTGTCTGAGGAAACCTGGAAAGACCCTATCTACAATGACAGCTGGATGTGGCATAAGGCTGGACACTTGGGACTGAGAGGATTGGTGAGATTGGGTGAGCGAATGCAGACCCTTTCAAGCAATAATGCATGGCCCCCATTCCATGGGTCCCAACTCTCCAGGTTCAAGGGAATATTACTACAGCTATAACATGTACAGGAAACCTAGAGAATGGACACACTGTGAATACGAAAGGTTTCTAAAACTCAACGAATAGTCCCTCTCCTGGTGCTCCAGTTTGACTTTCCAACTGCCTTACTATCAATCTCCCAACTTGGAGAGACAGGCCCTTTAACCTCCTGGTTTGCACAGGTTCCCAATTTGGCAGAGGATGGAAGGGACGAGGGAGAACCCATGAGATAGTAGCTGTTAGGCATTTGGACGGGCACATGTCACTCTAATTTCCCGGCAGGAAGAAGAATTAACCAAAGTCTCATCCACCCACCGGGAACCAGTATAGGACATGATCCAAAATTTTCGACTTGCGTTCAGCTCACAAAAAACGAGTTGAGAAATGGAGCTCAGGGGCACAGCAATTCACAAACTGGCAGAGTGATAAAGGACAACTATCGTCCAAAAATCTGTTGAGGGAAGTCAACGAGGAGGACTTGAAAGTGAGGCAAAATAGCAGGAAATAGATTTCAAGAGGTACGTTGGAATCGCCTGTAAAGCACAGGAAGAGGTGCACAACTTGGACAATGGTGCACTTGGCCAAAAAAGGGGCGTATGCGTTTTCTCCTGAATATATTCAGGAGAAAACGCATACGCCCCTTTTTTGGCCAAGCAAGTAAGCGGGCAATGCAAATCTGCACTACAAAGAAGTATCATTTCCCACCGGTCAAAAGGGACATCCACAAAATGTGTAAAAACCAGAAAGGCAAGACAGGCCCTGGAGAACTGGGAGCCTTGTTATGCTGATGGGCGGGATGTAAATTGCCAACTGCCTCACTGGAGGAGTGCATTGTGTTCCCTAAAACAAGTAAACAACAGAGCTACAGAGCCAAGGCCACTTCCAGTCTAGGGAATATACCTTGGGAAAACTGAAAATCAATAAGAAAGAGCCACCTCCAAATTTAGGGCTGCACTGACTACAAGAACCTCAACTTGGGTACACCTTAAATATCCCAGGAAATATAAAAATGGTTCAAAATATTGTGGTACTTACGTACGATGGAATATCCCTCAGCCATGAAATCAATGTCATAAGACCAGTAGCAGCAAAGTGAGTGGATTCAGGTACGATGATTCTAAGTGAAATAAGTCACACAGAAAAAGAAACTTATCATAAGATATCACTTATGAAGATCCTGTAAACATGGCTACACGTGAACTGAGTTAGGAAAGAGAACAGAGTCTCACATTTAGAAAACACTCTTATGCCTGCATAAAGGGGAAGGAGAGGTGGGGTGATGCATAAAACCAGAGTTTGATATAAGCACAGGGACCGTTTCAAAAACCAACTTTGGAATAGACAAGACCTACACCTTCCTCAGTGAAAGAGACTCAAAACCCCATATTTCCCACAGAGGAATATATCTGACTAGTAAGAATCTTAAAACCTATTTATTGATATGTCTCCATAAGGGAATCAAGTGTGTCTAGAGTGGCATAAACATGGCAGCGAGAATCAGCTCAAACCCACTATAAAAAGGAATTTCAAAAGCAAAACCAAAAAACAGGGAAATTCTTTACAATTCCTTCAGGGTGTCTGAGGAAACCTGGAAAGACCCTATCTACAATGACAGCTGGATGTGGCATAAGGCTGGACACTTGGGACTGAGAGGATTGGTGAGATTGGGTGAGCGAATGCAGACCCTTTCAAGCAATAATGCATGGCCCCCATTCCATGGGTCCCAACTCTCCAGGTTCAAGGGAATATTACTACAGCTATAACATGTACAGGAAACCTAGAGAATGGACACACTGTGAATACGAAAGGTTTCTAAAACTCAACGAATAGTCCCTCTCCTGGTGCTCCAGTTTGACTTTCCAACTGCCTTACTATCAATCTCCCAACTTGGAGAGACAGGCCCTTTAACCTCCTGGTTTGCACAGGTTCCCAATTTGGCAGAGGATGGAAGGGACGAGGGAGAACCCATGAGAGAGTAGCTGTTAGGCATTTGGACGGGCACATGTCACTCTAATTTCCCGGCAGGAAGAAGAATTAACCAAAGTCTCAGCCACCCACCGGGAACCAGTATAGGACATGATCCAAAATTTTGGACTTGCGTTCAGCTCACAAAAAACGAGTTGAGAAATGGAGCTCAGGGGCACAGCAATTCACAAACTGGCAGAGTGATAAAGGACAACTATCGTCCAAAAATCTGTTGAGGGAAGTCAACGAGGCGGACTTGAAAGCGAGGCAAAATAGCAGGAAACAGATTTCAAGAGGTACCTTGGAATCGCCTGTAAAGCACAGGAAGAGGGGCACAACTTGGACAATGGTGCACTTGGCCAAAAAGGGCGTATGTGTTTTCTCCTGAATATATTCAGGAGAAAACGCATACGCCCTTTTTGGCCAAGCAAGCAAGCGGGCAATGCAAATCTGCACTACAAAGAAGTATCATTTCCCACCGGTCAAAAGGGACATCCACTAAATGTGTAAAAACCAGAAAGTCAAGACAGGCCCTGGAGAACTGGGAGCCTTGTTATGCTGATGGGCGGGATGTAAATTGCCAACTGCCTCACTGGAGGAGTGCATTGTGTTCCCTAAAACAAGTAAACAACAGAGCTACAGAGCCAAGGCCACTTCCAGTCTAGGGAATATACCTTGGGAAAACTGAAAATCAATAAGAAAGAGCCACCTCCAAATTTAGGGCTGCACTGACTACAAGAACCTCAACTTGGGTACACCTTAAAATTCCCAGGAAATATAAAAATGGTTCAAAACATTGTGGTACTTACGTACGATGGAATATCCCTCAGCCATGAAATCAATGTCATAAGACCAGTAGCAGCAAAGTGAGTGGATTCAGGTACGATGATTCTAAGTGAAATAAGTCACACAGAAAAAGAAACTCATCATAAGATATCACTTATGAAGATCCTGTAAACATGGCTACACGTGAACTGAGTTAGGAAAGAGAACAGAGTCTCACATTTAGAAAACACTCTTATGCCTGCATAAAGGGGAAGGAGAGGTGGGGTGATGCATAAAACCAGAGTTTGATATAAGCACAGGGACCGTTTCAAAAACCAACTTTGGAACTGACAAGACCGACACCTTCCTCAGTGAAAGAGACTCAAAACCCCATATTTCCCACAGAGGAATATAACTGACTAGTAAGAATCTTAAAACCTATGTATTGATATGTCTCCATAAGGGAATCAAGTGTGTCTAGAGTGGCATAAACATGGCAGCGAGTATCAGCTCAAACCCACTATAAAAAGAAATTTCAAAAGCAAAACCAAAAAACAGGGAAATTCTTTACAATTCCTTCAGGGTGTCTGAGGAAACCTGGAAAGACCCTATCTACAATGACAGCTGGATGTGGCATAAGGCTGGACACTTGGGACTGAGAGGATTGGTGAGATTGGGTGAGCGAATGCAGACCCTTTCAAGCAATAATGCATGGCCCCCATTCCATGGGTCCCAACTCTCCAGGTTCAAGGGAATATTACTACAGCTATAACATGTACAGGAAACCTAGAGAATGGACACACTGTGAATACGAAAGGTTTCTAAAACTCAACGAATAGTCCCTCTCCTGGTGCTCCAGTTTGACTTTCCAACTGCCTTACTATCAATCTCCCAACTTGGAGAGACAGGCCCTTTAACCTCCTGGTTTGCACAGGTTCCCAATTTGGCAGAGGATGGAAGGGACGAGGGAGAACCCATGAGATAGTAGCTGTTAGGCATTTGGACGGGCACATGTCACTCTAATTTCCCGGCAGGAAGAAGAATTAACCAAAGTCTCATCCACCCACCGGGAACCAGTATAGGACATGATCCAAAATTTTGGACTTGCGTTCAGCTCACAAAAAACGAGTTGAGAAATGGAGCTCAGGGGCACAGCAATTCACAAACTGGCAGAGTGATAAAGGACAACTATCGTCCAAAAATCTGTTGAGGGAAGTCAACGAGGCGGACTTGAAAGTGAGGCAAAATAGCAGGAAATAGATTTCAAGAGGTACGTTGGAATCGCCTGTAAAGCACAGGAAGAGGTGCACAACTTGGACAATGGTGCACTTGGCCAAAAAAGGGGCGTATGCGTTTTCTCCTGAATATATTCAGGAGAAAACACATACGCCCCTTTTTTGGCCAAGCAAGTAAGCGGGCAATGCAAATCTGCACTACAAAGAAGTATCATTTCCCACCGGTCAAAAGGGACATCCACAAAATGTGTAAAAACCAGAAAGGCAAGACAGGCCCTGGAGAACTGGGAGCCTTGTTATGCTGATGGGCGGGATGTAAATTGCCAACTGCCTCACTGGAGGAGTGCATTGTGTTCCCTAAAACAAGTAAACAACAGAGCTACAGAGCCAAGGCCACTTCCAGTCTAGGGAATATACCTTGGGAAAACTGAAAATCAATAAGAAAGAGCCACCTCCAAATTTAGGGCTGCACTGACTACAAGAACCTCAACTTGGGTACACCTTAAATATCCCAGGAAATATAAAAATGGTTCAAAATATTGTGGTACTTACGTACGATGGAATATCCCTCAGCCATGAAATCAATGTCATAAGACCAGTAGCAGCAAAGTGAGTGGATTCAGGTACGATGATTCTAAGTGAAATAAGTCACACAGAAAAAGAAACTTATCATAAGATATCACTTATGAAGATCCTGTAAACATGGCTACACGTGAACTGAGTTAGGAAAGAGAACAGAGTCTCACATTTAGAAAACACTCTTATGCCTGCATAAAGGGGAAGGAGAGGTGGGGTGATGCATAAAACCAGAGTTTGATATAAGCACAGGGACCGTTTCAAAAACCAACTTTGGAATAGACAAGACCTACACCTTCCTCAGTGAAAGAGACTCAAAACCCCATATTTCCCACAGAGGAATATATCTGACTAGTAAGAATCTTAAAACCTATTTATTGATATGTCTCCATAAGGGAATCAAGTGTGTCTAGAGTGGCATAAACATGGCAGCGAGAATCAGCTCAAACCCACTATAAAAAGGAATTTCAAAAGCAAAACCAAAAAACAGGGAAATTCTTTACAATTCCTTCAGGGTGTCTGAGGAAACCTGGAAAGACCCTATCTACAATGACAGCTGGATGTGGCATAAGGCTGGACACTTGGGACTGAGAGGATTGGTGAGATTGGGTGAGCGAATGCAGACCCTTTCAAGCAATAATGCATGGCCCCCATTCCATGGGTCCCAACTCTCCAGGTTCAAGGGAATATTACTACAGCTATAACATGTACAGGAAACCTAGAGAATGGACACACTGTGAATACGAAAGGTTTCTAAAACTCAACGAATAGTCCCTCTCCTGGTGCTCCAGTTTGACTTTCCAACTGCCTTACTATCAATCTCCCAACTTGGAGAGACAGGCCCTTTAACCTCCTGGTTTGCACAGGTTCCCAATTTGGCAGAGGATGGAAGGGACGAGGGAGAACCCATGAGATAGTAGCTGTTAGGCATTTGGACGGGCACATGTCACTCTAATTTCCCGGCAGGAAGAAGAATTAACCAAAGTCTCATCCACCCACCGGGAACCAGTATAGGACATGATCCAAAATTTTGGACTTGCGTTCAGCTCACAAAAAACGAGTTGAGAAATGGAGCTCAGGGGCACAGCAATTCACAAACTGGCAGAGTGATAAAGGACAACTATCGTCCAAAAATCTGTTGAGGGAAGTCAACGAGGCGGACTTGAAAGTGAGGCAAAATAGCAGGAAATAGATTTCAAGAGGTACGTTGGAATCGCCTGTAAAGCACAGGAAGAGGTGCACAACTTGGACAATGGTGCACTTGGCCAAAAAAGGGGCGTATGCGTTTTCTCCTGAATATATTCAGGAGAAAACGCATACGCCCCTTTTTTGGCCAAGCAAGTAAGCGGGCAATGCAAATCTGCACTACAAAGAAGTATCATTTCCCACCGGTCAAAAGGGACATCCACAAAATGTGTAAAAACCAGAAAGGCAAGACAGGCCCTGGAGAACTGGGAGCCTTGTTATGCTGATGGGCGGGATGTAAATTGCCAACTGCCTCACTGGAGGAGTGCATTGTGTTCCCTAAAACAAGTAAACAACAGAGCTACAGAGCCAAGGCCACTTCCAGTCTAGGGAATATACCTTGGGAAAACTGAAAATCAATAAGAAAGAGCCACCTCCAAATTTAGGGCTGCACTGACTACAAGAACCTCAACTTGGGTACACCTTAAATATCCCAGGAAATATAAAAATGGTTCAAAATATTGTGGTACTTACGTACGATGGAATATCCCTCAGCCATGAAATCAATGTCATAAGACCAGTAGCAGCAAAGTGAGTGGATTCAGGTACGATGATTCTAAGTGAAATAAGTCACACAGAAAAAGAAACTTATCATAAGATATCACTTATGAAGATCCTGTAAACATGGCTACACGTGAACTGAGTTAGGAAAGAGAACAGAGTCTCACATTTAGAAAACACTCTTATGCCTGCATAAAGGGGAAGGAGAGGTGGGGTGATGCATAAAACCAGAGTTTGATATAAGCACAGGGACCGTTTCAAAAACCAACTTTGGAATAGACAAGACCTACACCTTCCTCAGTGAAAGAGACTCAAAACCCCATATTTCCCACAGAGGAATATATCTGACTAGTAAGAATCTTAAAACCTATTTATTGATATGTCTCCATAAGGGAATCAAGTGTGTCTAGAGTGGCATAAACATGGCAGCGAGAATCAGCTCAAACCCACTATAAAAAGGAATTTCAAAAGCAAAACCAAAAAACAGGGAAATTCTTTACAATTCCTTCAGGGTGTCTGAGGAAACCTGGAAAGACCCTATCTACAATGACAGCTGGATGTGGCATAAGGCTGGACACTTGGGACTGAGAGGATTGGTGAGATTGGGTGAGCGAATGCAGACCCTTTCAAGCAATAATGCATGGCCCCCATTCCATGGGTCCCAACTCTCCAGGTTCAAGGGAATATTACTACAGCTATAACATGTACAGGAAACCTAGAGAATGGACACACTGTGAATACGAAAGGTTTCTAAAACTCAACGAATAGTCCCTCTCCTGGTGCTCCAGTTTGACTTTCCAACTGCCTTACTATCAATCTCCCAACTTGGAGAGACAGGCCCTTTAACCTCCTGGTTTGCACAGGTTCCCAATTTGGCAGAGGATGGAAGGGACGAGGGAGAACCCATGAGAGAGTAGCTGTTAGGCATTTGGACGGGCACATGTCACTCTAATTTCCCAGCAGGAAGAAGAATTAACCAAAGTCTCAGCCACCCACCGGGAACCAGTATAGGACATGATCCAAAATTTTGGACTTGCGTTCAGCTCACAAAAAACGAGTTGAGAAATGGAGCTCAGGGGCACAGCAATTCACAAACTGGCAGAGTGATAAAGGACAACTATCGTCCAAAAATCTGTTGAGGGAAGTCAACGAGGCGGACTTGAAAGTGAGGCAAAATAGCAGGAAACAGATTTCAAGAGGTACCTTGGAATCGCCTGTAAAGCACAGGAAGAGGGGCACAACTTGGACAATGGTGCACTTGGCCAAAAAGGGCGTATGCGTTTTCTCCTGAATATATTCAGGAGAAAACGCATACGCCCTTTTTGGCCAAGCAAGCAAGCGGGCAATGCAAATCTGCACTACAAAGAAGTATCACTTCCCACCGGTCAAAAGGGACATCCACAAAATGTGTAAAAACCAGAAAGGCAAGACAGGCCCTGGAGAACTGGGAGCCTTGTTATGCTGATGGGCGGGATGTAAACTGCCAACTGCCTCACTGGAGGAGTGCATTGTGTTCCCTAAAACAAGTAAACAACAGAGCTACAGAGCCAAGGCCACTTCCAGTCTAGGGAATATACCTTGGGAAAACTGAAAATCAATAAGAAAGAGCCACCTCCAAATTTAGGGCTGCACTGACTACAAGAACCTCAACCTGGGTACACCTTAAATATCCCAGGAAATATAAAAATGGTTCAAAACATTGTGGTACTTACGTACGATGGAATATCCCTCAGCCATGAAATCAATGTCATAAGACCTGTAGCAGCAAAGTGAGTGGATTCAGGTACGATGATTCTAAGTGAAATAAGTCACACAGAAAAAGAAACTTATCATAACATATCACTTATGAAGATCCTGTAAACATGGCTACACGTGAACTGAGTTAGGAAAGAGAACAGAGTCTCACATTTAGAAAACACTCTTATGCCTGCATAAAGGGGAAAGAGAGGTGGGGTGATGCATAAAACCAGAGTTTGATATAAGCACAGGGACCGTTTCAAAAACCAACTTTGGAATAGACAAGACCTACACCTTCCTCAGTGAAAGAGACTCAAAACCCCATATTTCCCACAGAGGAATATATCTGACTAGTAAGAATCTTAAAACCTATGTATTGATATGTCTCCATAAGGGAATCAAGTGTGTCTAGAGTGGCATAAACATGGCAGCGAGAATCAGCTCAAACCCACTATAAAAAGGAATTTCAAAAGCAAAACCAAAAAACAGGGAAATTCTTTACAATTCCTTCAGGGTGTCTGAGGAAACCTGGAAAGACCCTATCTACAATGACAGCTGGATGTGGCATAAGGCTGGACACTTGGGACTGAGAGGATTGGTGAGATTGGGTGAGCGAATGCAGACCCTTTCAAGCAATAATGCATGGCCCCCATTCCATGGGTCCCAACTCTCCAGGTTCAAGGGAATATTACTACAGCTATAACATGTACAGGAAACCTAGAGAATGGACACACTGTGAATACGAAAGGTTTCTAAAACTCAACGAATAGTCCCTCTCCTGGTGCTCCAGTTTGACTTTCCAACTGCCTTACTATCAATCTCCCAACTTGGAGAGACAGGCCCTTTAACCTCCTGGTTTGCACAGGTTCCCAATTTGGCAGAGGATGGAAGGGACGAGGGAGAACCCATGAGAGAGTAGCTGTTAGGCATTTGGACGGGCACATGTCACTCTAATTTCCCGGCAGGAAGAAGAATTAACCAAAGTCTCAGCCACCCACCGGGAACCAGTATAGGACATGATCCAAAATTTTGGACTTGCGTTCAGCTCACAAAAAACGAGTTGAGAAATGGAGCTCAGGGGCACAGCAATTCACAAACTGGCAGAGTGATAAAGGACAACTATCGTCCAAAAATCTGTTGAGGGAAGTCAACGAGGCGGACTTGAAAGTGAGGCAAAATAGCAGGAAACAGATTTCAAGAGGTACCTTGGAATCGCCTGTAAAGCACAGGAAGAGGGGCACAACTTGGACAATGGTGCACTTGGCCAAAAAGGGCGTATGTGTTTTCTCCTGAATATATTCAGGAGAAAACGCATACGCCCTTTTTGGCCAAGCAAGCAAGCGGGCAATGCAAATCTGCACTACAAAGAAGTATCATTTCCCACCGGTCAAAAGGGACATCCACTAAATGTGTAAAAACCAGAAAGTCAAGACAGGCCCTGGAGAACTGGGAGCCTTGTTATGCTGATGGGCGGGATGTAAATTGCCAACTGCCTCACTGGAGGAGTGCATTGTGTTCCCTAAAACAAGTAAACAACAGAGCTACAGAGCCAAGGCGACTTCCAGTCTAGGGAATATACCTTGGGAAAACTGAAAATCAATAAGAAAGAGCCACCTCCAAATTTAGGGCTGCACTGACTACAAGAACCTCAACTTGGGTACACCTTAAAATTCCCAGGAAATATAAAAATGGTTCAAAACATTGTGGGACTTACGTACGATGGAATATCCCTCAGCCATGAAATCAATGTCATAAGACCAGTAGCAGCAAAGAGAGTGGATTCAGGTACGATGATTCTAAGTGAAATAAGTCACACAGAAAAAGAAACTCATCATAAGATATCACTTATGAAGATCCTGTAAACATGGCTACACGTGAACTGAGTTAGGAAAGAGAACAGAGTCTCACATTTAGAAAACACTCTTATGCCTGCATAAAGGGGAAGGAGAGGTGGGGTGATGCATAAAACCAGAGTTTGATATAAGCACAGGGACCGTTTCAAAAACCAACTTTGGAACTGACAAGACCGACACCTTCCTCAGTGAAAGAGACTCAAAACCCCATATTTCCCACAGAGGAATATATCTGACTAGTAAGAATCTTAAAACCTATGTATTGATATGTCTCCATAAGGGAATCAAGTGTGTCTAGAGTGGCATAAACATGGCAGCGAGTATCAGCTCAAACCCACTATAAAAAGGAATTTCAAAAGCAAAACCAAAAAACAGGGAAATTCTTTACAATTCCTTCAGGGTGTCTGAGGAAACCTGGAAAGACCCTATCTACAATGACAGCTGGATGTGGCATAAGGCTGGACACTTGGGACTGAGAGGATTGGTGAGATTGGGTGAGCGAATGCAGACCCTTTCAAGCAATAATGCATGGCCCCCATTCCATGGGTCCCAACTCTCCAGGTTCAAGGGAATATTACTACAGCTATAACATGTACAGGAAACCTAGAGAATGGACACACTGTGAATACGAAAGGTTTCTAAAACTCAACGAATAGTCCCTCTCCTGGTGCTCCAGTTTGACTTTCCAACTGCCTTACTATCAATCTCCCAACTTGGAGAGACAGGCCCTTTAACCTCCTGGTTTGCACAGGTTCCCAATTTGGCAGAGGATGGAAGGGACGAGGGAGAACCCATGAGAGAGTAGCTGTTAGGCATTTGGACGGGCACATGTCACTCTAATTTCCCGGCAGGAAGAAGAATTAACCAAAGTCTCATCCACCCACCGGGAACCAGTATAGGACATGATCCAAAATTTTCGACTTGCGTTCAGCTCACAAAAAACGAGTTGAGAAATGGAGCTCAGGGGCACAGCAATTCACAAACTGGCAGAGTGATAAAGGACAACTATCGTCCAAAAATCTGTTGAGGGAAGTCAACGAGGCGGACTTGAAAGTGAGGCAAAATAGCAGGAAATAGATTTCAAGAGGTACGTTGGAATCGCCTGTAAAGCACAGGAAGAGGGGCACAACTTGGACAATGGTGCACTTGGCCATAAAAGGGGCGTATGCGTTTTCTCCTGAATATATTCAGGAGAAAACGCATACGCCCCTTTTTTGGCCAAGCAAGTAAGCGGGCAATGCAAATCTGCACTACAAAGAAGTATCATTTCCCACCGGTCAAAAGGGACATCCACAAAATGTGTAAAAACCAGAAAGGCAAGACAGGCCCTGGAGAACTGGGAGCCTTGTTATGCTGATGGGCGGGATGTAAATTGCCAACTGCCTCACTGGAGGAGTGCATTGTGTTCCCTAAAACAAGTAAACAACAGAGCTACAGAGCCAAGGCCACTTCCAGTCTAGGGAATATACCTTGGGAAAACTGAAAATCAATAAGAAAGAGCCACCTCCAAATTTAGGGCTGCACTGACTACAAGAACCTCAACTTGGGTACACCTTAAATATCCCAGGAAATATAAAAATGGTTCAAAATATTGTGGTACTTACGTACGATGGAATATCCCTCAGCCATGAAATCAATGTCATAAGACCAGTAGCAGCAAAGTGAGTGGATTCAGGTACGATGATTCTAAGTGAAATAAGTCACACAGAAAAAGAAACATATCATAAGATATCACTTATGAAGATCCTGTAAACATGGCTACACGTGAACTGAGTTAGGAAAGAGAACAGAGTCTCACATTTAGAAAACACTCTTATGCCTGCATAAAGGGGAAGGAGAGGTGGGGTGATGCATAAAACCAGAGTTTGATATAAGCACAGGGACCGTTTCAAAAACCAACTTTGGAATAGACAAGACCTACACCTTCCTCAGTGAAAGAGACTCAAAACCCCATATTTCCCACAGAGGAATATATCTGACTAGTAAGAATCTTAAAACCTATTTATTGATATGTCTCCATAAGGGAATCAAGTGTGTCTAGAGTGGCATAAACATGGCAGCGAGAATCAGCTCAAACCCACTATAAAAAGGAATTTCAAAAGCAAAACCAAAAAACAGGGAAATTCTTTACAATTCCTTCAGGGTGTCTGAGGAAACCTGGAAAGACCCTATCTACAATGACAGCTGGATGTGGCATAAGGCTGGACACTTGGGACTGAGAGGATTGGTGAGATTGGGTGAGCGAATGCAGACCCTTTCAAGCAATAATGCATGGCCCCCATTCCATGGGTCCCAACTCTCCAGGTTCAAGGGAATATTACTACAGCTATAACATGTACAGGAAACCTAGAGAATGGACACACTGTGAATACGAAAGGTTTCTAAAACTCAACGAATAGTCCCTCTCCTGGTGCTCCAGTTTGACTTTCCAACTGCCTTACTATCAATCTCCCAACTTGGAGAGACAGGCCCTTTAACCTCCTGGTTTGCACAGGTTCCCAATTTGGCAGAGGATGGAAGGGACGAGGGAGAACCCATGAGAGAGTAGCTGTTAGGCATTTGGACGGGCACATGTCACTCTAATTTCCCGGCAGGAAGAAGAATTAACCAAAGTCTCATCCACCCACCGGGAACCAGTATAGGACATGATCCAAAATTTTCGACTTGTGTTCAGCTCACAAAAAACGAGTTGAGAAATGGAGCTCAGGGGCACAGCAATTCACAAACTGGCAGAGTGATAAAGGACAACTATCGTCCAAAAATCTGTTGAGGGAAGTCAACGAGGCGGACTTGAAAGCGAGGCAAAATAGCAGGAAACAGATTTCAAGAGGTACGTTGGAATCGCCTGTAAAGCACAGGAAGAGGGGCACAACTTGGACAATGGTGCACTTGGCCAAAAAGTGCGTATGCGTTTTCTCCTGAATATATTTAGGAGAAAACGCATACGCCCATTTTTGCCAAGCAAGCAAGCGGGCAATGCAAATCTGCACTACAAAGAAGTATCACTTCCCACCGGTCAAAAGGGACATCCACAAAATGTGTAAAAACCAGAAAGGCAAGACAGGCCCTGGAGAACTGGGAACCTTGTTATGCTGATGGGCGGGATGTAAACTGCCAACTGCCTCACTGGAGGAGTGCATTGTGTTCCCTAAAACAAGTAAATAGCAGAGCTACAGAGCCAAGGCCACTTCCAGTCTAGGGAATATACCTGGGGATAACTGTAAATCAATAAGAAAGAGCCACCTCCAAATTTAGGGCTGCACTGACTACAAGAACCTCAACTTGGGTACACCTTAAATATCCCAGGAAATATAAAAATGGGTCAAAACATTGTGCTACTTACGTATGATGGAATATCCCTCAGCGATGAAATCAATGTCATAAGACCAGTAGCAGCAAAGTGACTGGATTCAGGTACGATGATTCTAAGTGAAATAAGTCACACAGAAAAAGAAACTTATCATAAGATATCACTTATGAAGATCCTGTAAACATGGCTACACGTGAACTGAGTTAGGAAAGAGAACAGAGTCTCACATTTAGAAAACACTCTTATGCCTGCATAAAGGGGAAGGAGAGGTGGGGTGATGCATAAAACCAGAGTTTGATATAAGCACAGGGACCGTTCCAAAAACCAACTTTGGAATAGACAAGACCTACACCTTCCTCAGTGAAAGAGACTCAAAACCCCATATTTCCCGCAGAGGAATATATCTGACTAGTAAGAATCTTAAAACCTATGTATTGATATGACTCCATAAGGGAATCAAGTGTGTCTAGAGTGGCATAAACATGGCAGCGAGAATCAGCTCAAACCCACTATAAAAAGGAATTTCAAAAGCAAAACCAAAAAACAGGTAAATTCTTTACAATTCCTTCAGGGTGTCTGAGGAAACCTGGAAAGACCCTATCTACAATGACAGCTGGATGTGGCATAAGGCTGGACACTTGGGACTGAGAGGATTGGTGAGATTGGGTGAGCGAATGCAGACCCTTTCAAGCAATAATGCATGGTCCCCATTCCATGGGTCCCAACTCTCCAGGTTCAAGGGAATATTACTACAGCTATAACATGTACAGGAAACCTAGAGAATGGACACACTGTGAATACGAAAGGTTTCTAAAACTCAACGAATAGTCCCTCTCCTGGTGCTCCAGTTTGACTTTCCAACTGCCTTACTATCAATCTCCCAACTTGGAGAGACAGGCCCTTTAACCTCCTGGTTTGCACAGGTTCCCAATTTGGCAGAGGATGGAAGGGACGAGGGAGAACCCATGAGAGAGTAGCTGTTAGGCATTTGGACGGGCACATGTCACTCTAATTTCCCGGCAGGAAGAAGAATTAACCAAAGTCTCATCCACCCACCGGGAACCAGTATAGGACATGATCCAAAATTTTGGACTTGCGTTCAGCTCACAAAAAACGAGTTGAGAAATGGAGCTCAGGGGCACAGCAATTCACAAACTGGCAGAGTGATAAAGGACAACTATCGTCCAAAAATCTGTTGAGGGAAGTCAACGAGGTGGACTTGAAAGCGAGGCAAAATAGCAGGAAACAGATTTCAAGAGGTACCTTGGAATCGCCTGTAAAGCACAGGAAGAGGGGCACAACTTGGACAATGGTGCACTTGGCCAAAAAGGGCGTATGTGTTTTCTCCTGAATATATTCAGGAGAAAACGCATACGCCCTTTTTGGCCAAGCAAGCAAGCGGGCAATGCAAATCTGCACTACAAAGAAGTATCATTTCCCACCGGTCAAAAGGGACATCCACAAAATGTGTAAAAACCAGAAAGTCAAGACAGGCCCTGGAGAACTGGGAGCCTTGTTATGCTGATGGGCGGGATGTAAATTGCCAACTGCCTCACTGGAGGAGTGCATTGTGTTCCCTAAAACAAGTAAACAACAGAGCTACAGAGCCAAGGCCACTTCCAGTCTAGGGAATATACCTTGGGAAAACTGAAAATCAATAAGAAAGAGCCACCTCCAAATTTAGGGCTGCACTGACTACAAGAACCTCAACTTGGGTACACCTTAAAATTCCCAGGAAATATAAAAATGGTTCAAAACATTGTGGTACTTACGTACGATGGAATATCCCTCAGCCATGAAATCAATGTCATAAGACCGGTAGCAGCAAAGTGAGTGGATTCAGGTACGATGATTCTAAGTGAAATAAGTCACACAGAAAAAGAAACTTATCATAAGATATCACTTATGAAGATCCTGTAAACATGGCTACACGTGAACTGAGTTAGGAAAGAGAACAGAGTCTCAGATTTAGAAAACACTCTTATGCCTGCATAAAGGGGAAGGAGAGGTGGGGTGATGCATAAAACCAGAGTTTGATATAAGCACAGGGACCGTTTCAAAAACCAACTTTGGAACTGACAAGACTGACACCTTCCTCAGTGAAAGAGACTCAAAACCCCATATTTCCCACAGAGGAATATAACTGACTAGTAAGAATCTTAAAACCTATATATTGATATGTCCCCATAAGGGAATCAAGTGTGTCTAGAGTGGCATAAACATGGCAGTGAGTATCAGCTCAAACCCACTATAAAAAGGAATTTCAAAAGCAAAACCAAAAAACAGGGAAATTCTTTACAATTCCTTCAGGGTGTCTGAGGAAACCTGGAAAGACCCTATCTACAATGACAGCTGGATGTGGCATAAGGCTGGACACTTGGGACTGAGAGGATTGGTGAGATTGGGTGAGCGAATGCAGACCCTTTCAAGCAATAATGCATGGCCCCCATTCCATGGGTCCCAACTCTCCAGGTTCAAGGGAATATTACTACAGCTATAACATGTACTGGAAACCTAGAGAATGGACACACTGTGAATACGAAAGGTTTCTAAAACTCAACGAATAGTCCCTCTCCTGGTGCTCCAGTTTGACTTTCCAACTGCCTTACTATCAATCTCCCAACTTGGAGAGACAGGCCCTTTAACCTCCTGGTTTGCACAGGTTCCCAATTTGGCAGAGGATGGAAGGGACGAGGGAGAACCCATGAGAGAGTAGCTGTTAGGCATTTGGACGGGCACATGTCACTCTAATTTCCCGGCAGGAAGAAGAATTAACCAAAGTCTCAGCCACCCACCGGGAACCAGTATAGGACATGATCCAAAATTTTGGACTTGCGTTCAGCTCACAAAAAACGACTTGAGAAATGGAGCTCAGGGGCACAGCAATTCACAAACTGGCAGAGTGATAAAGGACAACTATCGTCCAAAAATCTGTTGAGGGAAGTCAACGAGGCGGACTTGAAAGCGAGGCAAAATAGCAGGAAATAGATTTCAAGAGGTACGTTGGAATCGCCTGTAAAGCACAGGAAGAGGGGCACAACTTGGACAATGGTGCACTTGGCCAAAAAAGGGGCGTATGCGTTTTCTCCTGAATATATTCAGGAGAAAACGCATACGCCCCTTTTTTGGCCAAGCAAGTAAGCGGGCAATGCAAATCTGCACTACAAAGAAGTATCATTTCCCACCGGTCAAAAGGGACATCCACAAAATGTGTAAAAACCAGAAAGGCAAGACAGGCCCTGGAGAACTGGGAGCCTTGTTATGCTGATGGGCGGGATGTAAATTGCCAACTGCCTCACTGGAGGAGTGCATTGTGTTCCCTAAAACAAGTAAACAACAGAGCTACAGAGCCAAGGCCACTTCCAGTCTAGGGAATATACCTTGGGAAAACTGAAAATCAATAAGAAAGAGCCACCTCCAAATTTAGGGCTGCACTGACTACAAGAACCTCAACTTGGGTACACCTTAAATATCCCAGGAAATATAAAAATGGTTCAAAATATTGTGGTACTTACGTACGATGGAATATCCCTCAGCCATGAAATCAATGTCATAAGACCAGTAGCAGCAAAGTGAGTGGATTCAGGTACGATGATTCTAAGTGAAATAAGTCACACAGAAAAAGAAACTTATCATAAGATATCACTTATGAAGATCCTGTAAACATGGCTACACGTGAACTGAGTTAGGAAAGAGAACAGAGTCTCACATTTAGAAAACACTCTTATACCTGCATAAAGGGGAAGGAGAGGTGGGGTGATGCATAAAACCAGAGTTTGATATAAGCACAGGGACCGTTCCAAAAACCAACTTTGGAATTGACAAGACCGACACCTTCCTTAGTGAAAGAGACTCAAAACCCCATATTTCCCACAGAGGAATATATCTGACTAGTAAGAATCTTAAAACCTATGTATTGATATGTCTCCATAAGGGAATCAAGTGTGTCTAGAGTGGCATAAACATGGCAGCGAGAATCAGCTCAAACCCACTATAAAAAGGAATTTCAAAAGCAAAACCAAAAAACAGGGAAATTCTTTACAATTCCTTCAGGGTGTCTGAGGAAACCTGGAAAGACCCTATCTACAATGACAGCTGGATGTGGCATAAGGCTGGACACTTGGGACTGAGAGGATTGGTGAGATTGGGTGAGCAAATGCAGACCCTTTCAAGCAATAATGCATGGCCCCCATTCCATGGGTCCCAACTCTCCATGTTCAAGGGAATATTACTACAGCTATAACATGTACAGGAAACCTAGAGAATGGACACACTGTGAATACGAAAGGTTTCTAAAACTCAACGAATAGTCCCTCTCCTGGTGCTCCAGTTTGACTTTCCAACTGCCTTACTATCAATCTCCCAACTTGGAGAGACAGGCCCTTTAACCTCCTGGTTTGCACAGGTTCCCAATTTGGCAGAGGATGGAAGGGACGAGGGAGAACCCATGAGAGAGTAGCTGTTAGGCATTTGGACGGGCACATGTCACTCTAATTTCCCGGCAGGAAGAAGAATTAACCAAAGTCTCAGCCACCCACCGGGAACCAGTATAGGACATGATCCAAAATTTTGGACTTACGTTCAGCTCACAAAAAACGAGTTGAGAAATGGAGCTCAGGGGCACAGCAATTCACAAACTGGCAGAGTGATAAAGGACAACTATCGTCCAAAAATCTGTTGAGGGAAGTCAACGAGGCGGACTTGAAAGTGAGGCAAAATAGCAGGAAACAGATTTCAAGAGGTACCTTGGAATCGCCTGTAAAGCACAGGAAGAGGGGCACAACTTGGACAATGGTGCACTTGGCCAAAAAGGGCGTATGCGTTTTCTCCTGAATATATTCAGGAGAAAACGCATACGCCCTTTTTGGCCAAGCAAGCAAGCGGGCAATGCAAATCTGCACTACAAAGAAGTATCACTTCCCACCGGTCAAAAGGGACATCCACAAAATGTGTAAAAACCAGAAAGGCAAGACAGGCCCTGGAGAACTGGGAGCCTTGTTATGCTGATGGGCGGGATGTAAACTGCCAACTGCCTCACTGGAGGAGTGCATTGTGTTCGCTAAAACAAGTAAACAACAGAGCTACAGAGCCAAGGCCACTTCCAGTCTAGGGAATATACCTTGGGAAAACTGAAAATCAATAAGAAAGAGCCACCTCCAAATTTAGGGCTGCACTGACTACAAGAACCTCAACTTGGGTACACCTTAAATATCCCAGGAAATATAAAAATGGTTCAAAACATTGTGCTACTTACGTATGATGGAATATCCCTCAGCGATGAAATCAATGTCATAAGACCAGTAGCAGCAAAGTGACTGGATTCAGGTACGATGATTCTAAGTGAAATAAGTCACACAGAAAAAGAAACTTATCATAAGATATCACTTATGAAGATCCTGTAAACATGGCTACACGTGAACTGATTTAGGAAAGAGAACAGAGTCTCACATTTAGAAAACACTCTTATGCCTGCATAAAGGGGAAGGAGAGGTGGGGTGATGCATAAAACCAGAGTTTGATATAAGCACAGGGACCCTTCCAAAAACCAACTTTGGAATAGACAAGACCTACACCTTCCTCAGTGAAAGAGACTCAAAACCCCATATTTCCCGCAGAGGAATATATCTGACTAGTAAGAATCTTAAAACCTATGTATTGATATGACTCCATAAGGGAATCAAGTGTGTCTAGAGTGGCATAAACATGGCAGCGAGAATCAGCTCAAACCCACTATAAAAAGGAATTTCAAAAGCAAAACCAAAAAACAGGGAAATTCTTTACAATTCCTTCAGGGTGTCTGAGGAAACCTGGAAAGACCCTATCTACAATGACAGCTGGATGTGGCATAAGGCTGGACACTTGGGACTGAGAGGATTGGTGAGATTGGGTGAGCGAATGCAGACCCTTTCAAGCAATAATGCATGGCCCCCATTCCATGGGTCCCAACTCTCCAGGTTCAAGGGAATATTACTACAGCTATAACATGTACAGGAAACCTAGAGAATGGACACACTGTGAATACGAAAGGTTTCTAAAACTCAACGAATAGTCCCTCTCCTGGTGCTCCAGTTTGACTTTCCAACTGCCTTACTATCAATCTCCCAACTTGGAGAGACAGGCCCTTTAACCTCCTGGTTTGCACAGGTTCCCAATTTGGCAGAGGATGGAAGGGACGAGGGAGAACCCATGAGAGAGTAGCTGTTAGGCATTTGGACGGGCACATGTCACTCTAATTTCCCGGCAGGAAGAAGAATTAACCAAAGTCTCATCCACCCACCGGGAACCAGTATAGGACATGATCCAAAATTTTCGACTTGCGTTCAGCTCACAAAAAACGAGTTGAGAAATGGAGCTCAGGGGCACAGCAATTCACAAACTGGCAGAGTGATAAAGGACAACTATCGTCCAAAAATCTGTTGAGGGAAGTCAACGAGGTGGACTTGAAAGCGAGGCAAAATAGCAGGAAACAGATTTCAAGAGGTACCTTGGAATCGCCTGTAAAGCACAGGAAGAGGGGCACAACTTGGACAATGGTGCACTTGGCCAAAAAGGGCGTATGCGTTTTCTCCTGAATATATTCAGGAGAAAACGCATACGCCCTTTTTGGCCAAGCAAGCAAGCGGGCAATGCAAATCTGCACTACAAAGAAGTATCATTTCCCACCGGTCAAAAGGGACATCCACAAAATGTGTAAAAACCAGAAAGGCAAGACAGGCCCTGGAGAACTGGGAGCCTTGTTATGCTGATGGGCGGGATGTAAACTGCCAACTGCCTCACTGGAGGAGTGCATTGTGTTCCCTAAAACAAGTAAACAACAGAGCTACAGAGCCAAGGCCACTTCCAGTCTAGGGAATATACCTTGGGAAAACTGAAAATCAATAAGAAAGAGCCACCTCCAAATTTAGGGCTGCACTGACTACAAGAACCTCAACTTGGGTACACCTTAAATATCCCAGGAAATATAAAAATGGTTCAAAACATTGTGGTACTTACGTACGATGGAATATCCCTCAGCCATGAAATCAATGTCATAAGACCAGTAGCAACAAAGTGAGTGGATTCAGGTACGATGATTCTAAGTGAAATAAGTCACACAGAAAAAGAAACTTATCATAAGATATCACTTATGAAGATCCTGTAAACATGGCTACACGTGAACTGAGTTAGGAAAGAGAACAGAGTCTCACATTTAGAAAACACACTTATGCCTGCATAAAGGGGAAGGAGAGGTGGGGTGATGCATAAAACCAGAGTTTGATATAAGCACAGGGACCGTTCCAAAAACCAACTTTGGAATAGACAAGACCTACACCTTCCTCAGTGAAAGAGACTCAAAACCCCATATTTCCCACAGAGGAATATATCTGACTAGTAAGAATCTTAAAACCTATGTATTGATATGACTCCATAAGGGAATCAAGTGTGTCTAGAGTGGCATAAACATGGCAGCGAGAATCAGCTCAAACCCACTATAAAAAGGAATTTCAAAAGCAAAACCAAAAAACAGGGAAATTCTTTACAATTCCTTCAGGGTGTCTGAGGAAACCTGGAAAGACCCTATCTACAATGACAGCTGGATGTGGCATAAGGCTGGACACTTGGGACTGAGAGGATTGGTGAGATTGGGTGAGCAAATGCAGACCCTTTCAAGCAATAATGCATGGCCCCCATTCCATGGGTCCCAACTCTCCAGGTTCAAGGGAATATTACTACAGCTATAACATGTACAGGAAACCTAGAGAATGGACACACTGTGAATACGAAAGGTTTCTAAAACTCAACGAATAGTCCCTCTCCTGGTGCTCCAGTTTGACTTTCCAACTGCCTTACTATCAATCTCCCAACTTGGAGAGACAGGCCCTTTAACCTCCTGGTTTGCACAGGTTCCCAATTTGGCAGAGGATGGAAGGGACGAGGGAGAACCCATGAGAGAGTAGCTGTTAGGCATTTGGACGGGCACATGTCACTCTAATTTCCCGGCAGGAAGAAGAATTAACCAAAGTCTCAGCCACCCACCGGGAACCAGTATAGGACATGATCCAAAATTTTGGACTTGCGTTCAGCTCACAAAAAACGAGTTGAGAAATGGAGCTCAGGGGCACAGAAATTCACAAACTGGCAGAGTGATAAAGGACAACTATCGTCCAAAAATCTGTTGAGGGAAGTCAACGAGGCGGACTTGAAAGTGAGGCAAAATAGCAGGAAACAGATTTCAAGAGGTACCTTGGAATCGCCTGTAAAGCACAGGAAGAGGGGCACAACTTGGACAATGGTGCACTTGGCCAAAAAGGGCGTATGCGTTTTCTCCTGAATATATTCAGGAGAAAACGCATACGCCCTTTTTGGCCAAGCAAGCAAGCGGGCAATGCAAATCTGCACTACAAAGAAGTATCACTTCCCACCGGTCAAAAGGGACATCCACAAAATGTGTAAAAACCAGAAAGGCAAGACAGGCCCTGTAGAACTGGGAGCCTTGTTATGCTGATGGGCGGGATGTAAATTGCCAACTGCCTCACTGGAGGAGTGCATTGTGTTCCTTAAAACAAGTAAACAACAGAGCTACAGAGCCAAGGCCACTTCCAGTCTAGGGAATATACATTGGGAAAACTGAAAATCAATAAGAAAGAGCCACCTCCAAATTTAGGGCTGCACTGACTACAAGAACCTCAACTTGGGTACACCTTAAATATCCCAGGAAATATAAAAATGGTTCAAAACATTGTGGTACTTACGTACGATGGAATATCCCTCAGCCATGAAATCAATGTCATAAGACCAGTAGCAGCAAAGTGAGTGGATTCAGGTACGATGATTCTAAGTGAAATAAGTCACACAGAAAAAGAAACTTATCATAAGATATCACTTATGAAGATCCTGTAAACATGGCTACACGTGAACTGAGTTAGGAAAGAGAACAGAGTCTCACATTTAGAAAACACTCTTATGCCTGCATAAAGGGGAAGGAGAGGTGGGGTGATGCATAAAACCAGAGTTTGATATAAGCACAGGGACCGTTCCAAAAACCATCTTTGGAATAGACAAGACCTACACCTTCCTCAGTGAAAGAGACTCAAAACCCCATATTTCCCACAGAGGAATATATCTGACTAGTAAGAATCTTAAAACCTATGTATTGATATGTCTCCATAAGGGAATCAAGTGTGTCTAGATTGGCATAAACATGGCAGCGAGAATCAGCTCAAACCCACTATAAAAAGGAATTTCAAAAGCAAAACCAAAAAACAGGGAAATTCTTTACAATTCCTTCAGGGTGTCTGAGGAAACCTGGAAAGACCCTATCTACAATGACAGCTGGATGTGGCATAAGGCTGGACACTTGGGACTGAGAGGATTGGTGAGATTGGGTGAGCAAATGCAGACCCTTTCAAGCAATAATACATGGCCCCCATTCCATGGGTCCCAACTCTCCATGTTCAAGGGAATATTACTACAGCTATAACATGTACAGGAAACCTAGAGAATGGACACACTGTGAATACGAAAGGTTTCTAAAACTCAACGAATAGTCCCTCTCCTGGTGCTCCAGTTTGACTTTCCAACTGCCTTACTATCAATCTCCCAACTTGGAGAGACAGGCCCTTTAACCTCCTGGTTTGCACAGGTTCCCAATTTGGCAGAGGATGGAAGGGACGAGGGAGAACCCATGAGAGAGTAGCTGTTAGGCATTTGGACGGGCACATGTCACTCTAATTTCCCGGCAGGAAGAAGAATTAACCAAAGTCTCAGCCACCCACCGGGAACCAGTATAGGACATGATCCAAAATTTTGGACTTGCGTTCAGCTCCCAAAAAACGAGTTGAGAATTGGAGCTCAGGGGCACAGCAATTCACAAACTGGCAGAGTGATAAAGGACAACTATCGTCCAAAAATCTGTTGAGGGAAGTCAACGAGGCGGACTTGAAAGCGAGGCAAAATAGCAGGAAACAGATTTCAAGAGGTACCTTGGAATCGCCTGTAAAGCACAGGAAGAGGGGCACAACTTGGACAATGGTGCACTTGGCCAAAAAGGGCGTATGCGTTTTCTCCTGAATATATTCAGGAGAAAACGCATACGCCCTTTTTGGCCAAGCAAGCAAGCGGGCAATGCAAATCTGCACTACAAAGAAGTATCACTTCCCACCGGTCAAAAGGGACATCCACAAAATGTGTAAAAACCAGAAAGGCAAGAGAGGCCCTGGAGAACTGGGAGCCTTGTTATGCTGATGGGCGGGATGTAAACTGCCAACTGCCTCACTGGAGGAGTGCATTGTGTTCCCTAAAACAAGTAAACAACAGAGCTACAGAGCCAAGGCCACTTCCAGTCTAGGGAATATACCTTGGGAAAACTGAAAATCAATAAGAAAGAGCCACCTCCAAATTTAGGGCTGCACTGACTACAAGAACCTCAACTTGGGTACACCTTAAATATCCCAGGAAATATAAAAATGGTTCAAAACATTGTGGTACTTACGTACGATGGAATATCCCTCAGCCATGAAATCAATGTCATAAGACCAGTAGCAGCAAAGTGAGTGGATTCAGGTATGATGATTCTAAGTGAAATAAGTTACACAGAAAAAGAAACTTATCATAAGATATCACTTATGAAGATCCTGTAAACATGGCTACACGTGAACTGAGTTAGGAAAGAGAACAGAGTCTCACATTTAGAAAACACTCTTATGCCTGCATAAAGGGGAAGGAGAGGTGGGGTGATGCATAAAACCAGAGTTTGATATAAGCACAGGGACCGTTTCAAAAACCAACTTTGGAATAGACAAGACCTACACCTTCCTCAGTGAAAGAGACTCAAAACCCCATATTTCCCACAGAGGAATATATCTGACTAGTAAGAATCTTAAAACCTATGTATTGATATGTCTCCATAAGGGAATCAAGTTTGTCTAGAGTGGCATAAACATGGCAGCGAGAATCAGCTCAAACCCACTATAAAAAGGAATTTCAAAAGCAAAACCAAAAAACAGGGAAATTCTTTACAATTCCTTCAGGGTGTCTGAGGAAACCTGGAAAGACCCTATCTACAATGACAGCTGGATGTGGCATAAGGCTGGACACTTGGGACTGAGAGGATTGGTGAGATTGGGTGAGCAAATGCAGACCCTTTCAAGCAATAATGCATGGCCCCCATTCCATGGGTCCCAACTCTCCAGGTTCAAGGGAATATTACTACAGCTATAACATGTACAGGAAACCTAGAGAATGGACACACTGTGAATACGAAAGGTTTCTAAAACTCAACGAATAGTCCCTCTCCTGGTGCTCCAGTTTGACTTTCCAACTGCCTTACTATCAATCTCCCAACTTGGAGAGACAGGCCCTTTAACCTCCTGGTTTGCACAGGTTCCCAATTTGGCAGAGGATGGAAGGGACGAGGGAGAACCCATGAGAGAGTAGCTGTTAGGCATTTGGACGGGCACATGTCACTCTAATTTCCCGGCAGGAAGAAGAATTAACCAAAGTCTCAGCCACCCACCGGGAACCAGTATAGGACATGATCCAAAATTTTGGACTTGCGTTCAGCTCACAAAAAACGAGTTGAGAAATGGAGCTCAGGGGCACAGAAATTCACAAACTGGCAGAGTGATAAAGGACAACTATCGTCCAAAAATCTGTTGAGGGAAGTCAACGAGGCGGACTTGAAAGTGAGGCAAAATAGCAGGAAACAGATTTCAAGAGGTACCTTGGAATCGCCTGTAAAGCACAGGAAGAGGGGCACAACTTGGACAATGGTGCACTTGGCCAAAAAGGGCGTATGCGTTTTCTCCTGAATATATTCAGGAGAAAACGCATACGCCCTTTTTGGCCAAGCAAGCAAGCGGGCAATGCAAATCTGCACTACAAAGAAGTATCACTTCCCACCGGTCAAAAGGGACATCCACAAAATGTGTAAAAACCAGAAAGGCAAGACAGGCCCTGTAGAACTGGGAGCCTTGTTATGCTGATGGGCGGGATGTAAATTGCCAACTGCCTCACTGGAGGAGTGCATTGTGTTCCTTAAAACAAGTAAACAACAGAGCTACAGAGCCAAGGCCACTTCCAGTCTAGGGAATATACATTGGGAAAACTGAAAATCAATAAGAAAGAGCCACCTCCAAATTTAGGGCTGCACTGACTACAAGAACCTCAACTTGGGTACACCTTAAATATCCCAGGAAATATAAAAATGGTTCAAAACATTGTGGTACTTACGTACGATGGAATATCCCTCAGCCATGAAATCAATGTCATAAGACCAGTAGCAGCAAAGTGAGTGGATTCAGGTACGATGATTCTAAGTGAAATAAGTCACACAGAAAAAGAAACTTATCATAAGATATCACTTATGAAGATCCTGTAAACATGGCTACACGTGAACTGAGTTAGGAAAGAGAACAGAGTCTCACATTTAGAAAACACTCTTATGCCTGCATAAAGGGGAAGGAGAGGTGGGGTGATGCATAAAACCAGAGTTTGATATAAGCACAGGGACCGTTCCAAAAACCAACTTTGGAATAGACAAGACCTACACCTTCCTCAGTGAAAGAGACTCAAAACCCCATATTTCCCACAGAGGAATATATCTGACTAGTAAGAATCTTAAAACCTATGTATTGATATGTCTCCATAAGGGAATCAAGTGTGTCTAGATTGGCATAAACATGGCAGCGAGAATCAGCTCAAACCCACTATAAAAAGGAATTTCAAAAGCAAAACCAAAAAACAGGGAAATTCTTTACAATTCCTTCAGGGTGTCTGAGGAAACCTGGAAAGACCCTATCTACAATGACAGCTGGATGTGGCATAAGGCTGGACACTTGGGACTGAGAGGATTGGTGAGATTGGGTGAGCAAATGCAGACCCTTTCAAGCAATAATACATGGCCCTCATTCCATGGGTCCCAACTCTCCATGTTCAAGGGAATATTACTACAGCTATAACATGTACAGGAAACCTAGAGAATGGACACACTGTGAATACGAAAGGTTTCTAAAACTCAACGAATAGTCCCTCTCCTGGTGCTCCAGTTTGACTTTCCAACTGCCTTACTATCAATCTCCCAACTTGGAGAGACAGGCCCTTTAACCTCCTGGTTTGCACAGGTTCCCAATTTGGCAGAGGATGGAAGGGACGAGGGAGAACCCATGAGAGAGTAGCTGTTAGGCATTTGGACGGGCACATGTCACTCTAATTTCCCGGCAGGAAGAAGAATTAACCAAAGTCTCAGCCACCCACCGGGAACCAGTATAGGACATGATCCAAAATTTTGGACTTGCGTTCAGCTCCCAAAAAACGAGTTGAGAAATGGAGCTCAGGGGCACAGCAATTCACAAACTGGCAGAGTGATAAAGGACAACTATCGTCCAAAAATCTGTTGAGGGAAGTCAACGAGGCGGACTTGAAAGCGAGGGAAAATAGCAGGAAACAGATTTCAAGAGGTACCTTGGAATCGCCTGTAAAGCACAGGAAGAGGGGCACAACTTGGACAATGGTGCACTTGGCCAAAAAGGGCGTATGCGTTTTCTCCTGAATATATTCAGGAGAAAACGCATACGCCCTTTTTGGCCAAGCAAGCAAGCGGGCAATGCAAATCTGCACTACAAAAAGTATCACTTCCCACCGGTCAAAAGGGACATCCACAAAATGTGTAAAAACCAGAAAGGCAAGACAGGCCCTGGAGAACTGGGAGCCTTGTTATGCTGATGGGCGGGATGTAAATTGCCAACTGCCTCACTGGAGGAGTGCATTGTGTTCCCTAAAACAAGTAAACAACAGAGCTACAGAGCCAAGGCCACTTCCAGTCTAGGGAATATACCTTGGGAAAACTGAAAATCAATAAGAAAGAGCCACCTCCAAAGTTAGGGCTGCACTGACTACAAGAACCTCAACTTGGGTACACCTTAAATATCCCAGGAAATATAAAAATGGTTCAAAACATTGTGGTACTTACGTACGATGGAATATCCCTCAGCCATGAAATCAATGTCATAAGACCAGTAGCAGCAAAGTGAGTGGATTCAGGTACGATGATTCTAAGTGAAATAAGTCACACAGAAAAAGAAACTTATCATAAGATATCACTTATGAAGATCCTGTAAACATGGCTACACGTGAACTGAGTTAGGAAAGAGAACAGAGTCTCACATTTAGAAAACACTCTTATGCCTGCATAAAGGGGAAGGAGAGGTGGGGTGATGCATAAAACCAGAGTTTGATATAAGCACAGGGACCGTTTCAAAAACCAACTTTGGAATAGACAAGACCTACACCTTCCTCAGTGAAAGAGACTCAAAACCCCATATTTCCCACAGAGGAATATATCTGACTAGTAAGAATCTTAAAACCTATGTATTGATATGTCTCCATAAGGGAATCAAGTGTGTCTAGAGTGGCATAAACATGGCAGCGAGAATCAGCTCAAACCCACTATAAAAAGGAATTTCAAAAGCAAAACCAAAAAACAGGGAAATTCTTTACAATTCCTTCAGGGTGTCTGAGGAAACCTGGAAAGACCCTATCTACAATGACAGCTGGATGTGGCATAAGGCTGGACACTTGGGACTGAGAGGATTGGTGAGATTGGGTGAGCAAATGCAGACCCTTTCAAGCAATAATGCATGGCCCCCATTCCATGGGTCCCAACTCTCCAGGTTCAAGGGAATATTACTACAGCTATAACATGTACAGGAAACCTAGAGAATGGACACACTGTGAATACGAAAGGTTTCTAAAACTCAACGAATAGTCCCTCTCCTGGTGCTCCAGTTTGACTTTCCAACTGCCTTACTATCAATCTCCCAACTTGGAGAGACAGGCCCTTTAACCTCCTGGTTTGCACAGGTTCCCAATTTGGCAGAGGATGGAAGGGACGAGGGAGAACCCATGAGAGAGTAGCTGTTAGGCATTTGGACGGGCACATGTCACTCTAATTTCCCGGCAGGAAGAAGAATTAACCAAAGTCTCAGCCACCCACCGGGAACCAGTATAGGACATGATCCAAAATTTTGGACTTGCGTTCAGCTCCCAAAAAACGAGTTGAGAAATGGAGCTCAGGGGCACAGCAATTCACAAACTGGCAGAGTGATAAAGGACAACTATCGTCCAAAAATCTGTTGAGGGAAGTCAACGAGGCGGACTTGAAAGCGAGGCAAAATAGCAGGAAACAGATTTCAAGAGGTACCTTGGAATCGCCTGTAAAGCACAGGAAGAGGGGCACAACTTGGACAATGGTGCACTTGGCCAAAAAGGGCGTATGCGTTTTCTCCTGAATATATTCAGGAGAAAACGCATACGCCCTTTTTGGCCAAGCAAGCAAGCGGGCAATGCAAATCTGCACTACAAAGAAGTATCACTTCCCACCGGTCAAAAGGGACATCCACAAAATGTGTAAAAACCAGAAAGGCAAGACAGGCCCTGGAGAACTGGGAGCCTTGTTATGCTGATGGGCGGGATGTAAATTGCCAACTGCCTCACTGGAGGAGTGCATTGTGTTCCCTAAAACAAGTAAACAACAGAGCTACAGAGCCAAGGCCACTTCCAGTCTAGGGAATATACCTTGGGAAAACTGAAAATCAATAAGAAAGAGCCACCTCCAAATTTAGGGCTGCACTGACTACAAGAACCTCAACTTGGGTACACCTTAAATATCCCAGGAAATATAAAAATGGTTCAAAACATTGTGGTACTTACGTACGATGGAATATCCCTCAGCCATGAAATCAATGTCATAAGACCAGTAGCAGCATTGTGAGTGGATTCAGGTACGATGATTCTAAGTGAAATAAGTCACACAGAAAAAGAAACTTATCATAAGATATCACTTATGAAGATCCTGTAAACATGGCTACACGTGAACTGAGTTAGGAAAGAGAACAGAGTCTCACATTTAGAAAACACTCTTATGCCTGCATAAAGGGGAAGGAGAGGTGGGGTGATGCATAAAACCAGAGTTTGATATAAGCACAGGGACCGTTTCAAAAACCAACTTTGGAATAGACAAGACCTACACCTTCCTCAGTGAAAGAGACTCAAAACCCCATATTTCCCACAGAGGAATATATCTGACTAGTAAGAATCTTAAAACCTATGTATTGATATGTCTCCATAAGGGAATCAAGTGTGTCTAGAGTGGCATAAACATGGCAGCGAGAATCAGCTCAAACCCACTATAAAAAGGAATTTCAAAAGCAAAACCAAAAAACAGGGAAATTCTTTCCAATTCCTTCAGGGTGTCTGAGGAAACCTGGAAAGACCCTATCTACAATGACAGCTGGATGTGGCATAAGGCTGGACACTTGGGACTGAGAGGATTGGTGAGATTGGGTGAGCAAATGCAGACCCTTTCAAGCAATAATGCATGGCCCCCATTCCATGGGTCCCAACTCTCCAGGTTCAAGGGAATATTACTACAGCTATAACATGTACAGGAAACCTAGAGAATGGACACACTGTGAATACGAAAGGTTTCTAAAACTCAACGAATAGTCCCTCTCCTGGTGCTCCAGTTTGACTTTCCAACTGCCTTACTATCAATCTCCCAACTTGGAGAGACAGGCCCTTTAACCTCCTGGTTTGCACAGGTTCCCAATTTGGCAGAGGATGGAAGGGACGAGGGAGAACCCATGAGAGAGTAGCTGTTAGGCATTTGGAAGGGCACATGTCACTCTAATTTCCCGGCAGGAAGAAGAATTAACCAAAGTCTCAGCCACCCACCGGGAACCAGTATAGGACATGATCCAAAATTTTGGACTTGCGTTCAGCTCACAAAAAACGAGTTGAGAAATGGAGCTCAGGGGCACAGCAATTCACAAACTGGCAGAGTGATAAAGGACAACTATCGTCCAAAAATCTGTTGAGGGAAGTCAACGAGGCGGACTTGAAAGCGAGGCAAAATAGCAGGAAACAGATTTCAAGAGGTACCTTGGAATCGCCTGTAAAGCACAGGAAGAGGGGCACAACTTGGACAATGGTGCACTTGGCCAAAAAGGGCGTATGCGTTTTCTCCTGAATATATTCAGGAGAAAACGCATACGCCCTTTTTGGCCAAGCAAGCAAGCGGGCAATGCAAATCTGCACTACAAAAAGTATCACTTCCCACCGGTCAAAAGGGATATCCACAAAATGTGTAAAAACCAGAAAGGCAAGACAGGCCCTGGAGAACTGGGAGCCTTGTTATGCTGATGGGCGGGATGTAAATTGCCAACTGCCTCACTGGAGGAGTGCATTGTGTTCCCTAAAACAAGTAAACAACAGAGCTACAGAGCCAAGGCCACTTCCAGTCTAGGGAATATACCTTGGGAAAACTGAAAATCAATAAGAAAGAGCCACCTCCAAATTTAGGGCTGCACTGACTACAAGAACCTCAACTTGGGTACACCTTAAATATCCCAGGAAATATAAAAATGGTTCAAAACATTGTGGTACTTACGTACGATGGAATATCCCTCAGCCATGAAATCAATGTCATAAGACCAGTAGCAGCAAAGTGAGTGGATTCAGGTACGATGATTCTAAGTGAAATAAGTCACACAGAAAAAGAAACTTATCATAAGATATCACTTATGAAGATCCTGTAAACATGGCTACACGTGAACTGAGTTAGGAAAGAGAACAGAGTCTCACATTTAGAAAACACTCTTATGCCTGCATAAAGGGGAAGGAGAGGTGGGGTGATGCATAAAACCAGAGTTTGATATAAGCACAGGGACCGTTTCAAAAACCAACTTTGGAATAGACAAGACCTACACCTTCCTCAGTGAAAGAGACTCAAAACCCCATATTTCCCACAGAGGAATATATCTGACTAGTAAGAATCTTAAAACCTATGTATTGATATGTCTCCATAAGGGAATCAAGTGTGTCTAGAGTGGCATAAACATGGCAGCGAGAATCAGCTCAAACCCACTATAAAAAGGAATTTCAAAAGCAAAACCAAAAAACAGGGAAATTCTTTACAATTCCTTCAGGGTGTCTGAGGAAACCTGGAAAGACCCTATCTACAATGACAGCTGGATGTGGCATAAGGCTGGACACTTGGGACTGAGAGGATTGGTGAGATTGGGTGAGCAAATGCAGACCCTTTCAAGCAATAATGCATGGCCCCCATTCCATGGGTCCCAACTCTCCAGGTTCAAGGGAATATTACTACAGCTATAACATGTACAGGAAACCTAGAGAATGGACACACTGTGAATACGAAAGGTTTCTAAAACTCAACGAATAGTCCCTCTCCTGGTGCTCCAGTTTGACTTTCCAACTGCCTTACTATCAATCTCCCAACTTGGAGAGACAGGCCCTTTAACCTCCTGGTTTGCACAGGTTCCCAATTTGGCAGAGGATGGAAGGGACGAGGGAGAACCCATGAGAGAGTAGCTGTTAGGCATTTGGACGGGCACATGTCACTCTAATTTCCCGGCAGGAAGAAGAATTAACCAAAGTCTCAGCCACCCACCGGGAACCAGTATAGGACATGATCCAAAATTTTGGACTTGCGTTCAGCTCCCAAAAAACGAGTTGAGAAATGGAGCTCAGGGGCACAGCAATTCACAAACTGGCAGAGTGATAAAGGACAACTATCGTCCAAAAATCTGTTGAGGGAAGTCAACGAGGCGGACTTGAAAGCGAGGCAAAATAGCAGGAAACAGATTTCAAGAGGTACCTTGGAATCGCCTGTAAAGCACAGGAAGAGGGGCACAACTTGGACAATGGTGCACTTGGCCAAAAAGGGCGTATGCGTTTTCTCCTGAATATATTCAGGAGAAAACGCATACGCCCTTTTTGGCCAAGCAAGCAAGCGGGCAATGCAAATCTGCACTACAAAGAAGTATCACTTCCCACCGGTCAAAAGGGACATCCACAAAATGTGTAAAAACCAGAAAGGCAAGAGAGGCCCTGGAGAACTGGGAGCCTTGTTATGCTGATGGGCGGGATGTAAACTGCCAACTGCCTCACTGGAGGAGTGCATTGTGTTCCCTAAAACAAGTAAACAACAGAGCTACAGAGCCAAGGCCACTTCCAGTCTAGGAAATATACCTTGGGAAAACTGAAAATCAATAAGAAAGAGCCACCTCCAAATTTAGGGCTGCACTGACTACAAGAACCTCAACTTGGGTACACCTTAAATATCCCAGGAAATATAAAAATGGTTCAAAACATTGTGGTACTTACGTACGATGGAATATCCCTCAGCCATGAAATCAATGTCATAAGACCAGTAGCAGCAAAGTGAGTGGATTCAGGTACGATGATTCTAAGTGAAATAAGTTACACAGAAAAAGAAACTTATAATAAGATATCACTTATGAAGATCCTGTAAACATGGCTACACGTGAACTGAGTTAGGAAAGAGAACAGAGTCTCACATTTAGAAAACACTCTTATGCCTGCATAAAGGGGAAGGAGAGGTGGGGTGATGCATAAAACCAGAGTTTGATATAAGCACAGGGACCGTTTCAAAAACCAACTTTGGAATAGACAAGACCTACACCTTCCTCAGTGAAAGAGACTCAAAACCCCATATTTCCCACAGAGGAATATATCTGACTAGTAAGAATCTTAAAACCTATGTATTGATATGTCTCCATAAGGGAATCAAGTGTGTCTAGAGTGGCATAAACATGGCAGCGAGAATCAGCTCAAACCCACTATAAAAAGGAATTTCAAAAGCAAAACCAAAAAACAGGGAAATTCTTTACAATTCCTTCAGGGTGTCTGAGGAAACCTGGAAAGACCCTATCTACAATGACAGCTGGATGTGGCATAAGGCTGGACACTTGGGACTGAGAGGATTGGTGAGATTGGGTGAGCAAATGCAGACACTTTCAAGCAATAATGCATGGCCCCCATTCAATGGGTCCCAACTCTCCAGGTTCAAGGGAATATTACTACAGCTATAACATGTACAGGAAACCTAGAGAATGGACACACTGTGAATACGAAAGGTTTCTAAAACTCAACGAATAGTCCCTCTCCTGGTGCTCCAGTTTGACTTTCCAACTGCCTTACTATCAATCTCCCAACTTGGAGAGACAGGCCCTTTAACCTCCTGGTTTGCACAGGTTCCCAATTTGGCAGAGGATGGAAGGGACGAGGGAGAACCCATGAGAGAGTAGCTGTTAGGCATTTGGACGGGCACATGTCACTCTAATTTCCCGGCAGGAAGAAGAATTAACCAAAGTCTCAGCCACCCACCGGGAACCAGTATAGGACATGATCCAAAATTTTGGACTTGCGTTCAGCTCACAAAAAACGAGTTGAGAAATGGAGCTCAGGGGCACAGCAATTCACAAACTGGCAGAGTGATAAAGGACAACTATCGTCCAAAAATCTGTTGAGGGAAGTCAACGAGGCGGACTTGAAAGCGAGGCAAAATAGCAGGAAACAGATTTCAAGAGGTACCTTGGAATCGCCTGTAAAGCACAGGAAGAGGGGTACAACTTGGACAATGGTGCACTTGGCCAAAAAGGGCGTATGCGTTTTCTCCTGAATATATTCAGGAGAAAACGCATACGCCCTTTTTGGTCAAAAGCAAGCGGGCAATGCAAATCTGCACTACAAAGAAGTATCACTTCCCACCGGTCAAAAGGGACATCCACAAAATGTGTAAAAACCAGAAAGGCAAGACAGGCCCTGGAGAACTGGGAGCCTTGTTATGCTGATGGGCGGGATGTAAATTGCCAACTGCCTCACTGGAGGAGTGCATTGTGTTCCCTAAAACAAGTAAACAACAGAGCTACAGAGCCAAGGCCACTTCCAGTCTAGGGAATATACCTTGGGAAAACTGAAAATCAATAAGAAAGAGCCACCTCCAAATTTAGGGCTGCACTGACTACAAGAACCTCAACTTGGGTACACCTTAAATATCCCAGGAAATATAAAAATGGTTCAAAACATTGTGGTACTTACGTACGATGGAATATCCCTCAGCCATGAAATCAATGTCATAAGACCAGTAGCAGCAAAGTGAGTGGATTCAGGTACGATGATTCTAAGTGAAATAAGTCACACAGAAAAAGAAACTTATCATAAGATATCACTTATGAAGATCCTGTAAACATGGCTACACGTGAACTGAGTTAGGAAAGAGAACAGAGTCTCACATTTAGAAAACACTCTTATGCCTGCATAAAGGGGAAGGAGAGGTGGGGTGATGCATAAAACCAGAGTTTGATATAAGCACAGGGACCGTTTCAAAAACCAACTTTGGAATAGACAAGACCTACACCTTCCTCAGTGAAAGAGACTCAAAACCCCATATTTCCCACAGAGGAATATATCTGACTAGTAAGAATCTTAAAACCTATGTATTGATATGTCTCCATAAGGGAATCAAGTGTGTCTAGAGTGGCATAAACATGGCAGCGAGAATCAGCTCAAACCCACTATAAAAAGGAATTTCAAAAGCAAAACCAAAAAACAGGGAAATTCTTTACAATTCCTTCAGGGTGTCTGAGGAAACCTGGAAAGACCCTATCTACAATGACAGCTGGATGTGGCATAAGGCTGGACACTTGGGACTGAGAGGATTGGTGAGATTGGGTGAGCAAATGCAGACCCTTTCAAGCAATAATGCATGGCCCCCATTCCATGGGTCCCAACTCTCCAGGTTCAAGGGAATATTACTACAGCTATAACATGTACAGGAAACCTAGAGAATGGACACACTGTGAATACGAAAGGTTTCTAAAACTCAACGAATAGTCCCTCTCCTGGTGCTCCAGTTTGACTTTCCAACTGCCTTACTATCAATCTCCCAACTTGGAGAGACAGGCCCTTTAACCTCCTGGTTTGCACAGGTTCCCAATTTGGCAGAGGATGGAAGGGACGAGGGAGAACCCATGAGAGAGTAGCTGTTAGGCATTTGGACGGGCACATGTCACTCTAATTTCCCGGCAGGAAGAAGAATTAACCAAAGTCTCAGCCACCCACCGGGAACCAGTATAGGACATGATCCAAAATTTTGGACTTGCGTTCAGCTCACAAAAAACGAGTTGAGAAATGGAGCTCAGGGGCACAGCAATTCACAAACTGGCAGAGTGATAAAGGACAACTATCGTCCAAAAATCTGTTGAGGGAAGTCAACGAGGCGGACTTGAAAGCGAGGCAAAATAGCAGGAAACAGATTTCAAGAGGTACCTTGGAATCGCCTGTAAAGCACAGGAAGAGGGGCACAACTTGGACAATGGTGCACTTGGCCAAAAACGGCGTATGCGTTTTCTCCTGAATATATTCAGGAGAAAACGCATACGCCCGTTTTGGCCAAGCAAGCAAGCGGGCAATGCAAATCTGCACTACAAAGAAGTATCACTTCCCACCGGTCAAAAGGGACATCCACAAAATGTGTAAAAACCAGAAAGGCAAGACAGGCCCTGGAGAACTGGGAGCCTTGTTATGCTGATGGGCGGGATGTAAACTGCCAACTGCCTCACTGGAGGAGTGCATTGTGTTCCCTAAAACAAGTAAACAACAGAGCTACAGAGCCAAGGCCACTTCCAGTCTAGGGAATATACCTTGGGAAAACTGAAAATCAATAAGAAAGAGCCACCTCCAAATTTAGGGCTGCACTGACTACAAGAACCTCAACTTGGGTACACCTTAAATATCCCAGGAAATATAAAAATGGTTCAAAACATTGTGGTACTTACGTACGATGGAATATCCCTCAGCCATGAAATCAATGTCATAAGACCAGTAGCAGCAAAGTGAGTGGATTCAGGTACGATGATTCTAAGTGAAATAAGTCACACAGAAAAAGAAACTTATCATAAGATATCACTTATGAAGATCCTGTAAACATGGCTACACGTGAACTGAGTTAGGAAAGAGAACAGAGTCTCACATTTAGAAAACACTCTTATGCCTGCATAAAGGGGAAGGAGAGGTGGGGTGATGCATAAAACCAGAGTTTGATATAAGCACAGGGACCGTTCCAAAAACCAACTTTGGAATAGACAAGACCTACACCTTCCTCAGTGAAAGAGACTCAAAACCCCATATTTCCCACAGAGGAATATATCTGACTAGTAAGAATCTTAAAACCTATGTATTGATATGTCTCCATAAGGGAATCAAGTGTGTCTAGAGTGGCATAAACATGGCAGCGAGAATCAGCTCAAACCCACTATAAAAAGGAATTTCAAAAGCAAAACCAAAAAACAGGGAAATTCTTTACAATTCCTTCAGGGTGTCTGAGGAAACCTGGAAAGACCCTATCTACAATGACAGCTGGATGTGGCATAAGGCTGGACACTTGGGACTGAGAGGATTGGTGAGATTGGGTGAGCAAATGCAGACCCTTTCAAGCAATAATGCATGGCCCCCATTCCATGGGTCCCAACTCTCCAGGTTCAAGGGAATATTACTACAGCTATAACATGTACAGGAAACCTAGAGAATGGACACACTGTGAATACGAAAGGTTTCTAAAACTCAACGAATAGTCCCTCTCCTGGTGCTCCAGTTTGACTTTCCAACTGCCTTACTATCAATCTCCCAACTTGGAGAGACAGGCCCTTTAACCTCCTGGTTTGCACAGGTTCCCAATTTGGCAGAGGATGGAAGGGACGAGGGAGAACCCATGAGAGAGTAGCTGTTAGGCATTTGGAAGGGCACATGTCACTCTAATTTCCCGGGAGGAAGAAGAATTAACCAAAGTCTCAGCCACCCACCGGGAACCAGTATAGGACATGATCCAAAATTTTGGACTTGCGTTCAGCTCACAAAAAACGAGTTGAGAAATGGAGCTCAGGGGCACAGCAATTCACAAACTGGCAGAGTGATAAAGGACAACTATCGTCCAAAAATCTGTTGAGGGAAGTCAACGAGGCGGACTTGAAAGCGAGGCAAAATAGCAGGAAACAGATTTCAAGAGGTACCTTGGAATCGCCTGTAAAGCACAGGAAGAGGGGCACAACTTGACAATGGTGCACTTGGCCAAAAAGGGCGTATGCGTTTTCTCCTGAATATATTCAGGAGAAAACGCATACGCCCTTTTTGGCCAAGCAAGCAAGCGGGCAATGCAAATCTGCACTACAAAGAAGTATCACTTCCCACCGGTCAAAAGGGACATCCACAAAATGTGTAAAAACCAGAAAGGCAAGACAGGCCCTGGAG
Organism: Mesoplodon densirostris; assembly: GCF_025265405.1. Classification (NCBI taxonomy): domain Eukaryota; kingdom Metazoa; phylum Chordata; class Mammalia; order Artiodactyla; family Ziphiidae; genus Mesoplodon; species Mesoplodon densirostris. The sequence continues at coordinate 2,530,020 of NW_026778200.1, read as the reverse complement.
AACTGGGAGCCTTGTTATGCTGATGGGCGGGATGTAAATTGCCAACTGCCTCACTGGAGGAGTGCATTGTGTTCCCTAAAACAAGTAAACAACAGAGCTACAGAGCCAAGGCCACTTCCAGTCTAGGGAATATACCTTGGGAAAACTGAAAATCAATAAGAAAGAGCCACCTCCAAAGTTAGGGCTGCACTGACTACAAGAACCTCAACTTGGGTACACCTTAAATATCCCAGGAAATATAAAAATGGTTCAAAACATTGTGGTACTTACGTACGATGGAATATCCCTCAGCCATGAAATCAATGTCATAAGACCAGTAGCAGCAAAGTGAGTGGATTCAGGTACGATGATTCTAAGTGAAATAAGTCACACAGAAAAAGAAACTTATCATAAGATATCACTTATGAAGATCCTGTAAACATGGCTACACGTGAACTGAGTTAGGAAAGAGAACAGAGTCTCACATTTAGAAAACACTCTTATGCCTGCATAAAGGGGAAGGAGAGGTGGGGTGATGCATAAAACCAGAGTTTGATATAAGCACAGGGACCGTTTCAAAAACCAACTTTGGAATAGACAAGACCTACACCTTCCTCAGTGAAAGAGACTCAAAACCCCATATTTCCCACAGAGGAATATATCTGACTAGTAAGAATCTTAAAACCTATGTATTGATATGTCTCCATAAGGGAATCAAGTGTGTCTAGAGTGGCATAAACATGGCAGCGAGAATCAGCTCAAACCCACTATAAAAAGGAATTTCAAAAGCAAAACCAAAAAACAGGGAAATTCTTTACAATTCCTTCAGGGTGTCTGAGGAAACCTGGAAAGACCCTATCTACAATGACAGCTGGATGTGGCATAAGGCTGGACACTTGGGACTGAGAGGATTGGTGAGATTGGGTGAGCAAATGCAGACCCTTTCAAGCAATAATGCATGGCCCCCATTCCATGGGTCCCAACTCTCCAGGTTCAAGGGAATATTACTACAGCTATAACATGTACAGGAAACCTAGAGAATGGACACACTGTGAATACGAAAGGTTTCTAAAACTCAACGAATAGTCCCTCTCCTGGTGCTCCAGTTTGACTTTCCAACTGCCTTACTATCAATCTCCCAACTTGGAGAGACAGGCCCTTTAACCTCCTGGTTTGCACAGGTTCCCAATTTGGCAGAGGATGGAAGGGACGAGGGAGAACCCATGAGAGAGTAGCTGTTAGGCATTTGGACGGGCACATGTCACTCTAATTTCCCGGCAGGAAGAAGAATTAACCAAAGTCTCAGCCACCCACCGGGAACCAGTATAGGACATGATCCAAAATTTTGGACTTGCGTTCAGCTCCCAAAAAACGAGTTGAGAAATGGAGCTCAGGGGCACAGCAATTCACAAACTGGCAGAGTGATAAAGGACAACTATCGTCCAAAAATCTGTTGAGGGAAGTCAACGAGGCGGACTTGAAAGCGAGGCAAAATAGCAGGAAACAGATTTCAAGAGGTACCTTGGAATCGCCTGTAAAGCACAGGAAGAGGGGCACAACTTGGACAATGGTGCACTTGGCCAAAAAGGGCGTATGCGTTTTCTCCTGAATATATTCAGGAGAAAACGCATACGCCCTTTTTGGCCAAGCAAGCAAGCGGGCAATGCAAATCTGCACTACAAAGAAGTATCACTTCCCACCGGTCAAAAGGGACATCCACAAAATGTGTAAAAACCAGAAAGGCAAGACAGGCCCTGGAGAACTGGGAGCCTTGTTATGCTGATGGGCGGGATGTAAATTGCCAACTGCCTCACTGGAGGAGTGCATTGTGTTCCCTAAAACAAGTAAACAACAGAGCTACAGAGCCAAGGCCACTTCCAGTCTAGGGAATATACCTTGGGAAAACTGAAAATCAATAAGAAAGAGCCACCTCCAAATTTAGGGCTGCACTGACTACAAGAACCTCAACTTGGGTACACCTTAAATATCCCAGGAAATATAAAAATGGTTCAAAACATTGTGGTACTTACGTACGATGGAATATCCCTCAGCCATGAAATCAATGTCATAAGACCAGTAGCAGCATTGTGAGTGGATTCAGGTACGATGATTCTAAGTGAAATAAGTCACACAGAAAAAGAAACTTATCATAAGATATCACTTATGAAGATCCTGTAAACATGGCTACACGTGAACTGAGTTAGGAAAGAGAACAGAGTCTCACATTTAGAAAACACTCTTATGCCTGCATAAAGGGGAAGGAGAGGTGGGGTGATGCATAAAACCAGAGTTTGATATAAGCACAGGGACCGTTTCAAAAACCAACTTTGGAATAGACAAGACCTACACCTTCCTCAGTGAAAGAGACTCAAAACCCCATATTTCCCACAGAGGAATATATCTGACTAGTAAGAATCTTAAAACCTATGTATTGATATGTCTCCATAAGGGAATCAAGTGTGTCTAGAGTGGCATAAACATGGCAGCGAGAATCAGCTCAAACCCACTATAAAAAGGAATTTCAAAAGCAAAACCAAAAAACAGGGAAATTCTTTCCAATTCCTTCAGGGTGTCTGAGGAAACCTGGAAAGACCCTATCTACAATGACAGCTGGATGTGGCATAAGGCTGGACACTTGGGACTGAGAGGATTGGTGAGATTGGGTGAGCAAATGCAGACCCTTTCAAGCAATAATGCATGGCCCCCATTCCATGGGTCCCAACTCTCCAGGTTCAAGGGAATATTACTACAGCTATAACATGTACAGGAAACCTAGAGAATGGACACACTGTGAATACGAAAGGTTTCTAAAACTCAACGAATAGTCCCTCTCCTGGTGCTCCAGTTTGACTTTCCAACTGCCTTACTATCAATCTCCCAACTTGGAGAGACAGGCCCTTTAACCTCCTGGTTTGCACAGGTTCCCAATTTGGCAGAGGATGGAAGGGACGAGGGAGAACCCATGAGAGAGTAGCTGTTAGGCATTTGGAAGGGCACATGTCACTCTAATTTCCCGGCAGGAAGAAGAATTAACCAAAGTCTCAGCCACCCACCGGGAACCAGTATAGGACATGATCCAAAATTTTGGACTTGCGTTCAGCTCACAAAAAACGAGTTGAGAAATGGAGCTCAGGGGCACAGCAATTCACAAACTGGCAGAGTGATAAAGGACAACTATCGTCCAAAAATCTGTTGAGGGAAGTCAACGAGGCGGACTTGAAAGCGAGGCAAAATAGCAGGAAACAGATTTCAAGAGGTACCTTGGAATCGCCTGTAAAGCACAGGAAGAGGGGCACAACTTGGACAATGGTGCACTTGGCCAAAAAGGGCGTATGCGTTTTCTCCTGAATATATTCAGGAGAAAACGCATACGCCCTTTTTGGCCAAGCAAGCAAGCGGGCAATGCAAATCTGCACTACAAAAAGTATCACTTCCCACCGGTCAAAAGGGATATCCACAAAATGTGTAAAAACCAGAAAGGCAAGACAGGCCCTGGAGAACTGGGAGCCTTGTTATGCTGATGGGCGGGATGTAAATTGCCAACTGCCTCACTGGAGGAGTGCATTGTGTTCCCTAAAACAAGTAAACAACAGAGCTACAGAGCCAAGGCCACTTCCAGTCTAGGGAATATACCTTGGGAAAACTGAAAATCAATAAGAAAGAGCCACCTCCAAATTTAGGGCTGCACTGACTACAAGAACCTCAACTTGGGTACACCTTAAATATCCCAGGAAATATAAAAATGGTTCAAAACATTGTGGTACTTACGTACGATGGAATATCCCTCAGCCATGAAATCAATGTCATAAGACCAGTAGCAGCAAAGTGAGTGGATTCAGGTACGATGATTCTAAGTGAAATAAGTCACACAGAAAAAGAAACTTATCATAAGATATCACTTATGAAGATCCTGTAAACATGGCTACACGTGAACTGAGTTAGGAAAGAGAACAGAGTCTCACATTTAGAAAACACTCTTATGCCTGCATAAAGGGGAAGGAGAGGTGGGGTGATGCATAAAACCAGAGTTTGATATAAGCACAGGGACCGTTTCAAAAACCAACTTTGGAATAGACAAGACCTACACCTTCCTCAGTGAAAGAGACTCAAAACCCCATATTTCCCACAGAGGAATATATCTGACTAGTAAGAATCTTAAAACCTATGTATTGATATGTCTCCATAAGGGAATCAAGTGTGTCTAGAGTGGCATAAACATGGCAGCGAGAATCAGCTCAAACCCACTATAAAAAGGAATTTCAAAAGCAAAACCAAAAAACAGGGAAATTCTTTACAATTCCTTCAGGGTGTCTGAGGAAACCTGGAAAGACCCTATCTACAATGACAGCTGGATGTGGCATAAGGCTGGACACTTGGGACTGAGAGGATTGGTGAGATTGGGTGAGCAAATGCAGACCCTTTCAAGCAATAATGCATGGCCCCCATTCCATGGGTCCCAACTCTCCAGGTTCAAGGGAATATTACTACAGCTATAACATGTACAGGAAACCTAGAGAATGGACACACTGTGAATACGAAAGGTTTCTAAAACTCAACGAATAGTCCCTCTCCTGGTGCTCCAGTTTGACTTTCCAACTGCCTTACTATCAATCTCCCAACTTGGAGAGACAGGCCCTTTAACCTCCTGGTTTGCACAGGTTCCCAATTTGGCAGAGGATGGAAGGGACGAGGGAGAACCCATGAGAGAGTAGCTGTTAGGCATTTGGACGGGCACATGTCACTCTAATTTCCCGGCAGGAAGAAGAATTAACCAAAGTCTCAGCCACCCACCGGGAACCAGTATAGGACATGATCCAAAATTTTGGACTTGCGTTCAGCTCCCAAAAAACGAGTTGAGAAATGGAGCTCAGGGGCACAGCAATTCACAAACTGGCAGAGTGATAAAGGACAACTATCGTCCAAAAATCTGTTGAGGGAAGTCAACGAGGCGGACTTGAAAGCGAGGCAAAATAGCAGGAAACAGATTTCAAGAGGTACCTTGGAATCGCCTGTAAAGCACAGGAAGAGGGGCACAACTTGGACAATGGTGCACTTGGCCAAAAAGGGCGTATGCGTTTTCTCCTGAATATATTCAGGAGAAAACGCATACGCCCTTTTTGGCCAAGCAAGCAAGCGGGCAATGCAAATCTGCACTACAAAGAAGTATCACTTCCCACCGGTCAAAAGGGACATCCACAAAATGTGTAAAAACCAGAAAGGCAAGAGAGGCCCTGGAGAACTGGGAGCCTTGTTATGCTGATGGGCGGGATGTAAACTGCCAACTGCCTCACTGGAGGAGTGCATTGTGTTCCCTAAAACAAGTAAACAACAGAGCTACAGAGCCAAGGCCACTTCCAGTCTAGGAAATATACCTTGGGAAAACTGAAAATCAATAAGAAAGAGCCACCTCCAAATTTAGGGCTGCACTGACTACAAGAACCTCAACTTGGGTACACCTTAAATATCCCAGGAAATATAAAAATGGTTCAAAACATTGTGGTACTTACGTACGATGGAATATCCCTCAGCCATGAAATCAATGTCATAAGACCAGTAGCAGCAAAGTGAGTGGATTCAGGTACGATGATTCTAAGTGAAATAAGTTACACAGAAAAAGAAACTTATAATAAGATATCACTTATGAAGATCCTGTAAACATGGCTACACGTGAACTGAGTTAGGAAAGAGAACAGAGTCTCACATTTAGAAAACACTCTTATGCCTGCATAAAGGGGAAGGAGAGGTGGGGTGATGCATAAAACCAGAGTTTGATATAAGCACAGGGACCGTTTCAAAAACCAACTTTGGAATAGACAAGACCTACACCTTCCTCAGTGAAAGAGACTCAAAACCCCATATTTCCCACAGAGGAATATATCTGACTAGTAAGAATCTTAAAACCTATGTATTGATATGTCTCCATAAGGGAATCAAGTGTGTCTAGAGTGGCATAAACATGGCAGCGAGAATCAGCTCAAACCCACTATAAAAAGGAATTTCAAAAGCAAAACCAAAAAACAGGGAAATTCTTTACAATTCCTTCAGGGTGTCTGAGGAAACCTGGAAAGACCCTATCTACAATGACAGCTGGATGTGGCATAAGGCTGGACACTTGGGACTGAGAGGATTGGTGAGATTGGGTGAGCAAATGCAGACACTTTCAAGCAATAATGCATGGCCCCCATTCAATGGGTCCCAACTCTCCAGGTTCAAGGGAATATTACTACAGCTATAACATGTACAGGAAACCTAGAGAATGGACACACTGTGAATACGAAAGGTTTCTAAAACTCAACGAATAGTCCCTCTCCTGGTGCTCCAGTTTGACTTTCCAACTGCCTTACTATCAATCTCCCAACTTGGAGAGACAGGCCCTTTAACCTCCTGGTTTGCACAGGTTCCCAATTTGGCAGAGGATGGAAGGGACGAGGGAGAACCCATGAGAGAGTAGCTGTTAGGCATTTGGACGGGCACATGTCACTCTAATTTCCCGGCAGGAAGAAGAATTAACCAAAGTCTCAGCCACCCACCGGGAACCAGTATAGGACATGATCCAAAATTTTGGACTTGCGTTCAGCTCACAAAAAACGAGTTGAGAAATGGAGCTCAGGGGCACAGCAATTCACAAACTGGCAGAGTGATAAAGGACAACTATCGTCCAAAAATCTGTTGAGGGAAGTCAACGAGGCGGACTTGAAAGCGAGGCAAAATAGCAGGAAACAGATTTCAAGAGGTACCTTGGAATCGCCTGTAAAGCACAGGAAGAGGGGTACAACTTGGACAATGGTGCACTTGGCCAAAAAGGGCGTATGCGTTTTCTCCTGAATATATTCAGGAGAAAACGCATACGCCCTTTTTGGTCAAAAGCAAGCGGGCAATGCAAATCTGCACTACAAAGAAGTATCACTTCCCACCGGTCAAAAGGGACATCCACAAAATGTGTAAAAACCAGAAAGGCAAGACAGGCCCTGGAGAACTGGGAGCCTTGTTATGCTGATGGGCGGGATGTAAATTGCCAACTGCCTCACTGGAGGAGTGCATTGTGTTCCCTAAAACAAGTAAACAACAGAGCTACAGAGCCAAGGCCACTTCCAGTCTAGGGAATATACCTTGGGAAAACTGAAAATCAATAAGAAAGAGCCACCTCCAAATTTAGGGCTGCACTGACTACAAGAACCTCAACTTGGGTACACCTTAAATATCCCAGGAAATATAAAAATGGTTCAAAACATTGTGGTACTTACGTACGATGGAATATCCCTCAGCCATGAAATCAATGTCATAAGACCAGTAGCAGCAAAGTGAGTGGATTCAGGTACGATGATTCTAAGTGAAATAAGTCACACAGAAAAAGAAACTTATCATAAGATATCACTTATGAAGATCCTGTAAACATGGCTACACGTGAACTGAGTTAGGAAAGAGAACAGAGTCTCACATTTAGAAAACACTCTTATGCCTGCATAAAGGGGAAGGAGAGGTGGGGTGATGCATAAAACCAGAGTTTGATATAAGCACAGGGACCGTTTCAAAAACCAACTTTGGAATAGACAAGACCTACACCTTCCTCAGTGAAAGAGACTCAAAACCCCATATTTCCCACAGAGGAATATATCTGACTAGTAAGAATCTTAAAACCTATGTATTGATATGTCTCCATAAGGGAATCAAGTGTGTCTAGAGTGGCATAAACATGGCAGCGAGAATCAGCTCAAACCCACTATAAAAAGGAATTTCAAAAGCAAAACCAAAAAACAGGGAAATTCTTTACAATTCCTTCAGGGTGTCTGAGGAAACCTGGAAAGACCCTATCTACAATGACAGCTGGATGTGGCATAAGGCTGGACACTTGGGACTGAGAGGATTGGTGAGATTGGGTGAGCAAATGCAGACCCTTTCAAGCAATAATGCATGGCCCCCATTCCATGGGTCCCAACTCTCCAGGTTCAAGGGAATATTACTACAGCTATAACATGTACAGGAAACCTAGAGAATGGACACACTGTGAATACGAAAGGTTTCTAAAACTCAACGAATAGTCCCTCTCCTGGTGCTCCAGTTTGACTTTCCAACTGCCTTACTATCAATCTCCCAACTTGGAGAGACAGGCCCTTTAACCTCCTGGTTTGCACAGGTTCCCAATTTGGCAGAGGATGGAAGGGACGAGGGAGAACCCATGAGAGAGTAGCTGTTAGGCATTTGGACGGGCACATGTCACTCTAATTTCCCGGCAGGAAGAAGAATTAACCAAAGTCTCAGCCACCCACCGGGAACCAGTATAGGACATGATCCAAAATTTTGGACTTGCGTTCAGCTCACAAAAAACGAGTTGAGAAATGGAGCTCAGGGGCACAGCAATTCACAAACTGGCAGAGTGATAAAGGACAACTATCGTCCAAAAATCTGTTGAGGGAAGTCAACGAGGCGGACTTGAAAGCGAGGCAAAATAGCAGGAAACAGATTTCAAGAGGTACCTTGGAATCGCCTGTAAAGCACAGGAAGAGGGGCACAACTTGGACAATGGTGCACTTGGCCAAAAACGGCGTATGCGTTTTCTCCTGAATATATTCAGGAGAAAACGCATACGCCCGTTTTGGCCAAGCAAGCAAGCGGGCAATGCAAATCTGCACTACAAAGAAGTATCACTTCCCACCGGTCAAAAGGGACATCCACAAAATGTGTAAAAACCAGAAAGGCAAGACAGGCCCTGGAGAACTGGGAGCCTTGTTATGCTGATGGGCGGGATGTAAACTGCCAACTGCCTCACTGGAGGAGTGCATTGTGTTCCCTAAAACAAGTAAACAACAGAGCTACAGAGCCAAGGCCACTTCCAGTCTAGGGAATATACCTTGGGAAAACTGAAAATCAATAAGAAAGAGCCACCTCCAAATTTAGGGCTGCACTGACTACAAGAACCTCAACTTGGGTACACCTTAAATATCCCAGGAAATATAAAAATGGTTCAAAACATTGTGGTACTTACGTACGATGGAATATCCCTCAGCCATGAAATCAATGTCATAAGACCAGTAGCAGCAAAGTGAGTGGATTCAGGTACGATGATTCTAAGTGAAATAAGTCACACAGAAAAAGAAACTTATCATAAGATATCACTTATGAAGATCCTGTAAACATGGCTACACGTGAACTGAGTTAGGAAAGAGAACAGAGTCTCACATTTAGAAAACACTCTTATGCCTGCATAAAGGGGAAGGAGAGGTGGGGTGATGCATAAAACCAGAGTTTGATATAAGCACAGGGACCGTTCCAAAAACCAACTTTGGAATAGACAAGACCTACACCTTCCTCAGTGAAAGAGACTCAAAACCCCATATTTCCCACAGAGGAATATATCTGACTAGTAAGAATCTTAAAACCTATGTATTGATATGTCTCCATAAGGGAATCAAGTGTGTCTAGAGTGGCATAAACATGGCAGCGAGAATCAGCTCAAACCCACTATAAAAAGGAATTTCAAAAGCAAAACCAAAAAACAGGGAAATTCTTTACAATTCCTTCAGGGTGTCTGAGGAAACCTGGAAAGACCCTATCTACAATGACAGCTGGATGTGGCATAAGGCTGGACACTTGGGACTGAGAGGATTGGTGAGATTGGGTGAGCAAATGCAGACCCTTTCAAGCAATAATGCATGGCCCCCATTCCATGGGTCCCAACTCTCCAGGTTCAAGGGAATATTACTACAGCTATAACATGTACAGGAAACCTAGAGAATGGACACACTGTGAATACGAAAGGTTTCTAAAACTCAACGAATAGTCCCTCTCCTGGTGCTCCAGTTTGACTTTCCAACTGCCTTACTATCAATCTCCCAACTTGGAGAGACAGGCCCTTTAACCTCCTGGTTTGCACAGGTTCCCAATTTGGCAGAGGATGGAAGGGACGAGGGAGAACCCATGAGAGAGTAGCTGTTAGGCATTTGGAAGGGCACATGTCACTCTAATTTCCCGGGAGGAAGAAGAATTAACCAAAGTCTCAGCCACCCACCGGGAACCAGTATAGGACATGATCCAAAATTTTGGACTTGCGTTCAGCTCACAAAAAACGAGTTGAGAAATGGAGCTCAGGGGCACAGCAATTCACAAACTGGCAGAGTGATAAAGGACAACTATCGTCCAAAAATCTGTTGAGGGAAGTCAACGAGGCGGACTTGAAAGCGAGGCAAAATAGCAGGAAACAGATTTCAAGAGGTACCTTGGAATCGCCTGTAAAGCACAGGAAGAGGGGCACAACTTGACAATGGTGCACTTGGCCAAAAAGGGCGTATGCGTTTTCTCCTGAATATATTCAGGAGAAAACGCATACGCCCTTTTTGGCCAAGCAAGCAAGCGGGCAATGCAAATCTGCACTACAAAGAAGTATCACTTCCCACCGGTCAAAAGGGACATCCACAAAATGTGTAAAAACCAGAAAGGCAAGACAGGCCCTGGAGAACTGGGAGCCTTGTTATGCTGATGGGCGGGATGTAAATTGCCAACTGCCTCACTGGAGGAGTGCATTGTGTTCCCTAAAACAAGTAAACAACAGAGCTACAGAGCCAAGGCCACTTCCAGTCTAGGGAATATACCTTGGGAAAACTGAAAATCAATAAGAAAGAGCCACCTCCAAAGTTAGGGCTGCACTGACTACAAGAACCTCAACTTGGGTACACCTTAAATATCCCAGGAAATATAAAAATGGTTCAAAACATTGTGGTACTTACGTACGATGGAATATCCCTCAGCCATGAAATCAATGTCATAAGACCAGTAGCAGCATTGTGAGTGGATTCAGGTACGATGATTCTAAGTGAAATAAGTCACACAGAAAAAGAAACTTATCATAAGATATCACTTATGAAGATCCTGTAAACATGGCTACACGTGAACTGAGTTAGGAAAGAGAACAGAGTCTCACATTTAGAAAACACTCTTATGCCTGCATAAAGGGGAAGGAGAGGTGGGGTGATGCATAAAACCAGAGTTTGATATAAGCACAGGGACCGTTTCAAAAACCAACTTTGGAATAGACAAGACCTACACCTTCCTCAGTGAAAGAGACTCAAAACCCCATATTTCCCACAGAGGAATATATCTGACTAGTAAGAATCTTAAAACCTATGTATTGATATGTCTCCATAAGGGAATCAAGTGTGTCTAGAGTGGCATAAACATGGCAGCGAGAATCAGCTCAAACCCACTATAAAAAGGAATTTCAAAAGCAAAACCATAAAACAGGGAAATTCTTTACAATTCCTTCAGGGTGTCTGAGGAAACCTGCAAAGACCCTATCTACAATGACAGCTGGATGTGGCATAAGGCTGGACACTTGGGACTGAGAGGATTGGTGAGATTGGGTGAGCAAATGCAGACCCTTTCAAGCAATAATGCATGGCCCCCATTCCATGGGTCCCAACTCTCCAGGTTCAAGGGAATATTACTACAGCTATAACATGTACAGGAAACCTAGAGAATGGACACACTGTGAATACGAAAGGTTTCTAAAACTCAACGAATAGTCCCTCTTCTGGTGCTCCAGTTTGACTTTCCAACTGCCTTACTATCAATCTCCCAACTTGGAGAGACAGGCCCTTTAACCTCCTGGTTTGCACAGGTTCCCAATTTGGCAGAGGATGGAAGGGACGAGGGAGAACCCATGAGAGAGTAGCTGTTAGGCATTTGGACGGGCACATGTCACTCTAATTTCCCGGCAGGAAGAAGAATTAACCAAAGTCTCAGCCACCCACCGGGAACCAGTATAGGACATGATCCAAAATTTTGGACTTGCGTTCAGCTCACAAAAAACGAGTTGAGAAATGGAGCTCAGGGGCACAGCAATTCACAAACTGGCAGAGTGATAAAGGACAACTATCGTCCAAAAATCTGTTGAGGGAAGTCAACGAGGCGGACTTGAAAGCGAGGCAAAATAGCAGGAAACAGATTTCAAGAGGTACCTTGGAATCGCCTGTAAAGCACAGGAAGAGGGGCACAACTTGGACAATGGTGCACTTGGCCAAAAAGGGCGTATGCGTTTTCTCCTGAATATATTCAGGAGAAAACGCATACGCCCTTTTTGGCCAAGCAAGCAAGCGGGCAATGCAAATCTGCACTACAAAGAAGTATCACTTCCCACTGGTCAAAAGGGACATCCACAAAATGTGTAAAAACCAGAAAGGCAAGACAGGCCCTGGAGAACTGGGAGCCTTGTTATGCTGATGGGCGGGATGTAAATTGCCAACTGCCTCACTGGAGGAGTGCATTGTGTTCCCTAAAACAAGTAAACAACAGAGCTACAGAGCCAAGGCCACTTCCAGTCTAGGGAATATACCTTGGGAAAACTGTAAATCAATAAGAAAGAGCCACCTCCAAATTTAGGGCTGCACTGACTACAATAACCTCAACTTGGGTACACCTTAAATATCCCAGGAAATATAAAAATGGTTCAAAACATTGTGGTACTTACGTACGATGGAATATCCCTCAGCCATGAAATCAATGTCATAAGACCAGTAGCAGCAAAGTGAGTGGATTCAGGTACGATGATTCTAAGTGAAATAAGTCACACAGAAAAAGAAACTTATCATAAGATATCACTTATGAAGATCCTGTAAACATGGCTACACGTGAACTGAGTTAGGAAAGAGAACAGAGTCTCACATTTAGAAAACACTCTTATGCCTGCATAAAGGGGAAGGAGAGGTGGGGTGATGCATAAAACCAGAGTTTGATATAAGCATAGGGACCGTTTCAAAAACCAACTTTGGAATAGACAAGACCTACACCTTCCTCAGTGAAAGAGACTCAAAACCCCATATTTCCCACAGAGGAATATATCTGACTAGTAAGAATCTTAAAACCTATGTATTGATATGTCTCCATAAGGGAATCAAGTGTGTCTAGAGTGGCATAAACATGGCAGCGAGAATCAGCTCAAACCCACTATAAAAAGGAATTTCAAAAGCAAAACCAAAAAACAGGGAAATTCTTTACAATTCCTTCAGGGTGTCTGAGGAAACCTGGAAAGACCCTATCTACAATGACAGCTGGATGTGGCATAAGGCTGGACACTTGGGACTGAGAGGATTGGTGAGATTGGGTGAGCAAATGCAGACCCTTTCAAGCAATAATGCATGGCCCCCATTCCATGGGTCCCAACTCTCCAGGTTCAAGGGAATATTACTACAGCTATAACATGTACAGGAAACCTAGAGAATGGACACACTGTGAATACGAAAGGTTTCTAAAACTCAACGAATAGTCCCTCTCCTGGTGCTCCAGTTTGACTTTCCAACTGCCTTACTATCAATCTCCCAACTTGGAGAGACAGGCCCTTTAACCTCCTGGTTTGCACAGGTTCCCAATTTGGCAGAGGATGGAAGGGACGAGGGAGAACCCATGAGAGAGTAGCTGTTAGGCATTTGGACGGGCACATGTCACTCTAATTTCCCGGCAGGAAGAAGAATTAACCAAAGTCTCAGCCACCCACCGGGAACCAGTATAGGACATGATCCAAAATTTTGGACTTGCGTTCAGCTCCCAAAAAACGAGTTGAGAAATGGAGCTCAGGGGCACAGCAATTCACAAACTGGCAGAGTGATAAAGGACAACTATCGTCCAAAAATCTGTTGAGGGAAGTCAACGAGGCGGACTTGAAAGCGAGGCAAAATAGCAGGAAACAGATTTCAAGAGGTACCTTGGAATCGCCTGTAAAGCACAGGAAGAGGGGCACAACTTGGACAATGGTGCACTTGGCCAAAAAGGGCGTATGCGTTTTCTCCTGAATATATTCAGGAGAAAACGCATACGCCCGTTTTGGCCAAGCAAGCAAGTGGGCAATGCAAATCTGCACTACAAAGAAGTATCACTTCCCACCGGTCAAAAGGGACATCCACAAAATGTGTAAAAACCAGAAAGGCAAGACAGGCCCTGGAGAACTGGGAGCCTTGTTATGCTGATGGGCGGGATGGAAATTGCCAACTGCCTCACTGGAGGAGTGCATTGTCTTCCCTAAAACAAGTAAACAACAGAGCTACAGAGCCAAGGCCACTTCCAGTCTAGGGAATATACCTTGGGAAAACTGAAAATCAATAAGAAAGAGCCACCTCCAAAGTTAGGGCTGCACTGACTACAAGAACCTCAACTTGGGTACACCTTAAATATCCCAGGAAATATAAAAATGGTTCAAAACATTGTGGTACTTACGTACGATGGAATATCCCTCAGCCATGAAATCAATGTCATAAGACCAGTAGCAGCATTGTGAGTGGATTCAGGTACGATGATTCTAAGTGAAATAAGTCACACAGAAAAAGAAACTTATCATAAGATATCACTTATGAAGATCCTGTAAACATGGCTACACGTGAACTGAGTTAGGAAAGAGAACAGAGTCTCACATTTAGAAAACACTCTTATGCCTGCATAAAGGGGAAGGAGAGGTGGGGTGATGCATAAAACCAGAGTTTGATATAAGCACAGGGACCGTTTCAAAAACCAACTTTGGAATAGACAAGACCTACACCTTCCTCAGTGAAAGAGACTCAAAACCCCATATTTCCCACAGAGGAATATATCTGACTAGTAAGAATCTTAAAACCTATGTATTGATATGTCTCCATAAGGGAATCAAGTGTGTCTAGAGTGGCATAAACATGGCAGCGAGAATCAGCTCAAACCCACTATAAAAAGGAATTTCAAAAGCAAAACCAAAAAACAGGGAAATTCTTTACAATTCCTTCAGGGTGTCTGAGGAAACCTGGAAAGACCCTATCTACAATGACAGCTGGATGTGGCATAAGTCTGGACACTTGGGACTGAGAGGATTGGTGAGATTGGGTGAGCAAATGCAGACCCTTTCAAGCAATAATGCATGGCCCCCATTCCATGCGTCCCAACTCTCCAGGTTCAAGGGAATATTACTACAGCTATAACATGTACAGGAAACCTAGAGAATGGACACACTGTGAATACGAAAGGTTTCTAAAACTCAACGAATAGTCCCTCTCCTGGTGCTCCAGTTTGACTTTCCAACTGCCTTACTATCAATCTCCCAACTTGGAGAGACAGGCCCTTTAACCTCCTGGTTTGCACAGGTTCCCAATTTGGCAGAGGATGGAAGGGACGAGGGAGAACCCATGAGAGAGTAGCTGTTAGGCATTTGGACGGGCACATGTCACTCTAATTTCCCGGCAGGAAGAAGAATTAACCAAAGTCTCAGCCACCCACCGGGAACCAGTATAGGACATGATCCAAAATTTTGGACTTGCGTTCAGCTCCCAAAAAACGAGTTGAGAAATGGAGCTCAGGGGCACAGCAATTCACAAACTGGCAGAGTGATAAAGGACAACTATCGTCCAAAAATCTGTTGAGGGAAGTCAACGAGGCGGACTTGAAAGCGAGGCAAAATAGCAGGAAACAGATTTCAAGAGGTACCTTGGAATCGCCTGTAAAGCACAGGAAGAGGGGCACAACTTGGACAATGGTGCACTTGGCCAAAAAGGGCGTATGCGTTTTCTCCTGAATATATTCAGGAGAAAACGCATACGCCCTTTTTGGCCAAGCAAGCAAGCGGGCAATGCAAATCTGCACTACAAAGAAGTATCACTTCCCACCGGTCAAAAGGGACATCCACAAAATGTGTAAAAACCAGAAAGGCAAGACAGGCCCTGGAGAACTGGGAGCCTTGTTATGCTGATGGGCGGGATGTAAATTGCCAACTGCCTCACTGGAGGAGTGCATTGTGTTCCCTAAAACAAGTAAACAACAGAGCTACAGAGCCAAGGCCACTTCCAGTCTAGGGAATATACCTTGGGAAAACTGAAAATCAATAAGAAAGAGCCACCTCCAAAGTTAGGGCTGCACTGACTACAAGAACCTCAACTTGGGTACACCTTAAATATCCCAGGAAATATAAAAATGGTTCAAAACATTGTGGTACTTACGTACGATGGAATATCCCTCAGCCATGAAATCAATGTCATAAGACCAGTAGCAGCAAAGTGAGTGGATTCAGGTACGATGATTCTAAGTGAAATAAGTCACACAGAAAAAGAAACTTATCATAAGATATCACTTATGAAGATCCTGTAAACATGGCTACACGTGAACTGAGTTAGGAAAGAGAACAGAGTCTCACATTTAGAAAACACTCTTATGCCTGCATAAAGGGGAAGGAGAGGTGGGGTGATGCATAAAACCAGAATTTGATATAAGCACAGGGACCGTTTCAAAAACCAACTTTGGAATAGACAAGACCTACACCTTCCTCAGTGAAAGAGACCCAAACCCCATATTTCCCACAGAGGAATATATCTGACTAGTAAGAATCTTAAAACCTATGTATTGATATGTCTCCATAAGGGAATCAAGTGTGTCTAGAGTGGCATAAACATGGCAGCGTGAATCAGCTCAAACCCACTATAAAAAGGAATTTCAAAAGCAAAACCAAAAAACAGGGAAATTCTTTACAATTCCTTCAGGGTGTCTGAGGAAACCTGGAAAGACCCTATCTACAATGACAGCTGGATGTGGCATAAGGCTGGACACTTGGGACTGAGAGGATTGGTGAGATTGGGTGAGCAAATGCAGACCCTTTCAAGCAATAATGCATGGCCCCCATTCCATGGGTCCCAACTCTCCAAGTTCAAGGGAATATTACTACAGCTATAACATGTACAGGAAACCTAGAGAATGGACACACTGTGAATACGAAAGGTTTCTAAAACTCAACGAATAGTCCCTCTCCTGGTGCTCCAGTTTGACTTTCCAACTGCCTTACTATCAATCTCCCAACTTGGAGAGACAGGCCCTTTAACCTCCTGGTTTGCACAGGTTCCCAATTTGGCAGAGGATGGAAGGGACGAGGGAGAACCCATGAGAGAGTAGCTGTTAGGCATTTGGACGGGCACATGTCACTCTAATTTCCCGGCAGGAAGAAGAATTAACCAAAGTCTCAGCCACCCACCGGGAACCAGTATAGGACATGATCCAAAATTTTGGACTTGCGTTCAGCTCACAAAAAACGAGTTGAGAAATGGAGCTCAGGGGCACAGCAATTCACAAACTGGCAGAGTGATAAAGGACAACTATCGTCCAAAAATCTGTTGAGGGAAGTCAACGAGGCGGACTTGAAAGTGAGGCAAAATAGCAGGAAGAAGATTTCAAGAGGTACGTTGGAATCGCCTGTAAAGCTCAGGAAGAGGGGCACAACTTGGACAATGGTGCACTTGGCCAAAAAGGGTGTATGCGTTTTCTCCTGAATATATTTAGGAGAAAACGCATACGCCCTTTTTGGCCAAGCAAGCAAGCGGGCAATGCAAATCTGCACTACAAAGAAGTATCACTTACCACCGGTCAAAAGGGACATCCACAAAATGTGTAAAAACCAGAAAGGCAAGACAGGCCCTGGAGAACTGGGAGCCTTGTTATGCTGATGGGCGGGATGTAAACTGCCAACTGCCTCACTGGAGGAGTGCATTGTGTTCCCTAAAACAAGTAAACAACAGAGCTACAGAGCCAAGGCCACTTCCAGTCTAGGGAATATACCTGGGGAAAACTGAAAATCAATAAGAAAGAGCCACCTCCAAATTTAGGGCTGCACTGACTACAAGAACCTCAACTTGGGTACACCTTAAATATCCCAGGAAATATAAAAATGGTTCAAAACATTGTGGTACTTACGTATGATGGAATATCCCTCAGCGATGAAATCAATGTCATAAGACCAGTAGCAGCAAAGTGAGTGGATTCAGGTACGATGATTCTAAGTGAAATAAGTCACACAGAAAAAGAAACTTATCATAAGATATCACTTATGAAGATCCTGTAAACATGGCTACACGTGAACTGAGTTAGGAAAGAGAACAGAGTCTCACATTTAGAAAACACTCTTATGCCTGCATAAAGGGGAAGGAGAGGTGTGGTGATGCATAAAACCAGAGTTTGATATAAGCACAGGGACCGTTCCAAAAACCAACTTTGGAATAGACAAGACCTACACCTTCCTCAGTGAAAGAGACTCAAAAGCCATATTTCCCTCAGAGGAATATATCTGACTAGTAAGAATCTTAAAACCTATGTATTGATATGACTCCATAAGGGAATCAAGTGTGTCTAGAGTGGCATAAACATGGCAGCGAGAATCAGGTCAAACCCACTATAAAAAGGAATTTCAAAAGCAAAACCAAAAAACAGGGAAATTCTTTACAATTCCTTCAGGGTGTCTGAGGAAACCTGGAAAGACCCTATCTACAATGACAGCTGGATGTGGCATAAGGCTGGACACTTGGGACTGAGAGGATTGGTGAGATTGGGTGAGCGAATGCAGACCCTTTCAAGCAATAATGCATGGCCCCCATTCCATGGGTCCCAACTCTCCAGGTTCAAGGGAATATTACTACAGCTATAACATGTACAGGAAACCTAGAGAATGGACACACTGTGAATACGAAAGGTTTCTAAAACTCAACGAATAGTCCCTCTCCTGGTGCTCCAGTTTGACTTTCCAACTGCCTTACTATCAATCTCCCAACTTGGAGAGACAGGCCCTTTAACCTCCTGGTTTGCTCAGGTTCCCAATTTGGCAGAGGATGGAAGGGACGAGGGAGAACCCATGAGAGAGTAGCTGTTAGGCATTTGGACGGGCACATGTCACTCTAATTTCCCGGCAGGAAGAAGAATTAACCAAAGTCTCATCCACCCACCGGGAACCAGTATAGGACATGATCCAAAATTTTCGACTTGCGTTCAGCTCACAAAAAACGAGTTGAGAAATGGAGCTCAGGGGCACAGCAATTCACAAACTGGCAGAGTGATAAAGGACAACTATCGTCCAAAAATCTGTTGAGGGAAGTCAACGAGGCGGACTTGAAAGCGAGGCAAAATAGCAGGAAACAGATTTCAAGAGGTACCTTGGAATCGCCTGTAAAGCACAGGAAGAGGAGCACAACTTGGACAATGGTGCACTTGGCCAAAAAGGGCGTATGTGTTTTCTCCTGAATATATTCAGGAGAAAACGCATACGCCCTTTTTGGCCAAGCAAGCAAGCGGGCAATGCAAATCTGCACTACAAAGAAGTATCATTTCCCACCGGTCAAAAGGGACATCCACAAAATGTGTAAAAACCAGAAAGGCAAGACAGGCCCTGGAGAACTGGGAGCCTTGTTATGCTGATGGGCGGGATGTAAATTGCCAACTGCCTCACTGGAGGAGTGCATTGTGTTCCCTAAAACAAGTAAACAACAGAGCTACAGAGCCAAGGCCACTTCCAGTCTAGGGAATATACCTGGGGAAAACTGAAAATCAATAAGAAAGAGCCACCTCCAAATTTAGGGCTGCACTGACTACAAGAACCTCAACTTGGGTACACCTTAAATATCCCAGGAAATATAAAAATGGTTCAAAACATTGTGGTACTTACGTACGATGGAATATCCCTCAGCCATGAAATCAATGTCATAAGACCTGTAGCAGCAAAGTGAGTGGATTCAGGTACGATGATTCTAAGTGAAATAAGTCACACAGAAAAAGAAACTTATCATAAGATATCACTTATGAAGATCCTGTAAACATGGCTACACGTGAACTGAGTTAGGAAAGAGAACAGAGTCTCACATTTAGAAAACACTCTTATGCCTGCATAAAGGGTAAGGAGAGGTGGGGTGATGCATAAAACCAGAGTTTGATATAAGCACAGGGACCGTTCCAAAAACCAACTTTGGAATTGACAAGACCGACACCTTCCTTAGTGAAAGAGACTCAAAACCCCATATTTCCCACAGAGGAATATATCTGACTAGTAAGAATCTTAAAACCTATGTATTGATATGTCTCCATAAGGGAATCAAGTGTGTCTAGAGTGGCATAAACATGGCAGCGAGAATCAGCTCAAACCCACTATAAAAAGGAATTTCAAAAGCAAAACCAAAAAACAGGGAAATTCTTTACAATTCCTTCAGGGTGTCTGAGGAAACCTGGAAAGACCCTATCTACAATGACAACTGGATGTGGCATAAGGCTGGACACTTGGGACTGAGAGGATTGGTGAGATTGGGTGAGCAAATGCAGACCCTTTCAAGCAATAATGCATGGCCCCCATTCCATGGGTCCCAACTCTCCATGTTCAAGGGAATATTACTACAGCTATAACATGTACAGGAAACCTAGATAATGGACACACTGTGAATACGAAAGGTTTCTAAAACTCAACGAATAGTCCCTCTCCTGGTGCTCCAGTTTGACTTTCCAACTGCCTTACTATCAATCTCCCAACTTGGAGAGACAGGCCCTTTAACCTCCTGGTTTGCACAGGTTCCCAATTTGGCAGAGGATGGAAGGGACGAGGGAGAACCCATGAGAGAGTAGCTGTTAGGCATTTGGACGGGCACATGTCACTCTAATTTCCCGGCAGGAAGAAGAATTAACCAAAGTCTCAGCCACCCACTGGGAACCAGTATAGGACATGATCCAAAATTTTGGACTTGCGTTCAGCTCACAAAAAACGAGTTGAGAAATGGAGCTCAGGGGCACAGCAATTCACAAACTGGCAGAGTGATAAAGGACAACTATCGTCCAAAAATCTGTTGAGGGAAGTCAACGAGGCGGACTTGAAAGTGAGGCAAAATAGCAGGAAACAGATTTCAAGAGGTACGTTGGAATCGCCTGTAAAGCACAGGAAGAGGGGCACAACTTGGACAATGGTGCACTTGGCCAAAAAGGGCGTATGCGTTTTCTCCTGAATATATTCAGGAGAAAACGCATACGCCCTTTTTGGCCAAGCAAGCAAGCGGGCAATGCAAATCTGCACTACAAAGAAGTATCATTTCCCACCGGTCAAAAGGGACATCCACAAAATGTGTAAAAACCAGAAAGGCAAGACAGGCCCTGGAGAACTGGGAGCCTTGTTATGCTGATGGGCGGGATGTAAATTGCCAACTGCCTCACTGGAGGAGTGCATTGTGTTCCCTAAAACAAGTAAACAACAGAGCTACAGAGCCAAGGCCACTTCCAGTCTAGGGAATATACCTTGGGAAAACTGAAAATCAATAAGAAAGAGCCACCTCCAAATTTAGGGCTGCACTGACTACAAGAACCTCAACTTGGGTACACCTTAAATATCCCAGGAAATATAAAAATGGTTCAAAACATTGTGGTACTTACGTACGATGGAATATCCCTCAGCCATGAAATCAATGTCATAAGACCAGTAGCAGCAAAGTGAGTGGATTCAGGTACGATGATTCTAAGTGAAATAAGTCACACAGAAAAAGAAACTTATCATAAGATATCACTTATGAAGATCCTGTAAACATGGCTACACGTGAACTGAGTTAGGAAAGAGAACAGAGTCTCACATTTAGAAAACACTCTTATGCCTGCATAAAGGGGAAGGAGAGGTGGGGTGATGCATAAAACCAGAGTTTGATATAAGCACAGGGACCGTTCCAAAAACCAACTTTGGAATAGACAAGACCTACACCTTCCTCAGTGAAAGAGACTCAAAACCCCATATTTCCCGCAGAGGAATATATCTGACTAGTAAGAATCTTAAAACCTATGTATTGATATGACTCCATAAGGGAATCAAGTGTGTCTAGAGTGGCATAAACATGGCAGCGAGAATCAGCTCAAACCCACTATAAAAAGGAATTTCAAAAGCAAAACCAAAAAACAGGGAAATTCTTTACAATTCCTTCAGGGTGTCTGAGGAAACCTGGAAAGACCCTATCTACAATGACAGCTGGATGTGGCATAAGGCTGGACACTTGGGACTGAGAGGATTGGTGAGATTGGGTGAGCAAATGCAGACCCTTTCAAGCAATAATGCATGGCCCCCATTCCATGGGTCCCAACTCTCCAGGTTCAAGGGAATATTACTACAGCTATAACATGTACAGGAAACCTAGAGAATGGACACACTGTGAATACGAAAGGTTTCTAAAACTCAACGAATAGTCCCTCTCCTGGTGCTCCAGTTTGACTTTCCAACTGCCTTACTATCAATCTCCCAACTTGGAGAGACAGGCCCTTTAACCTCCTGGTTTGCACAGGTTCCCAATTTGGCAGAGGATGGAAGGGACGAGGGAGAACCCATGAGAGAGTAGCTGTTAGGCATTTGGACGGGCACATGTCACTCTAATTTCCCGGCAGGAAGAAGAATTAACAAAAGTCTCATCCACCCACCGGGAACCAGTATAGGACATGATCCAAAATTTTCGACTTGCATTCAGCTCACAAAAAACGAGTTGAGAAATGGAGCTCAGGGGCACAGCAATTCACAAACTGGCAGAGTGATAAAGGACAACTATCGTCCAAAAATCTGTTGAGGGAAGTCAACGAGGCGGACTTGAAAGCGAGGCAAAATAGCAGGAAACAGATTTCAAGAGGTACCTTGGAATCGCCTGTAAAACACAGGAAGAGGGGCACAACTTGGACAATGGTGCACTTGGCCAAAAAGGGCGTATGCGTTTTCTCCTGAATATATTCAGGAGAAAACGCATACGCCCTTTTTGGCCAAGCAAGCAAGCGGGCAATGCAAATCTGCACTACAAAGAAGTATCATTTCCCACCGGTCAAAAGGGACATCCACAAAATGTGTAAAAACCAGAAAGGCAAGACAGGCCCTGGAGAACTGGGAGCCTTGTTATGCTGATGGGCGGGATGTAAATTGCCAACTGCCTCACTGGAGGAGTGCATTGTGTTCCCTAAAACAAGTAAACAACAGAGCTACAGAGCCAAGGCCACTTCCAGTCTAGGGAATATACCTTGGGAAAACTGAAAATCAATAAGAAAGAGCCACCTCCAAATTTAGGGCTGCACTGACTACAAGAACCTCAACTTGGGTACACCTTAAATATCCCAGGAAATATAAAAATGGTTCAAAACATTGTGGTACTTACGTACGATGGAATATCCCTCAGCCATGAAATCAATGTCATAAGACCAGTAGCAGCAAAGTGAGTGGATTCAGGTACGATGATTCTAAGTGAAATAAGTCACACAGAAAAAGAAACTTATCATAAGATATCACTTATGAAGATCCTGTAAACATGGCTACACGTGAACTGAGTTAGGAAAGAGAACAGAGTCTCACATTTAGAAAACACTCTTATGCCTGCATAAAGGGGAAGGAGAGGTGGGGTGATGCATAAAACCAGAGTTTGATATAAGCACAGGGACCGTTTCAAAAACCAACTTTGGAATAGACAAGACCTACACCTTCCTCAGTGAAAGAGACTCAAAACCCCATATTTCCCACAGAGGAATATATCTGACTAGTAAGAATCTTAAAACCTATGTATTGATATGTCACCATAAGGGAATCAAGTGTGTCTAGAGTGGCATAAACATGGCAGCGAGAATCAGCTCAAACCCACTATAAAAAGGAATTTCAAAAGCAAAACCAAAAAACAGGGAAATTCTTTACAATTCCTTCAGGGTGTCTGAGGAAACCTGGAAAGACCCTATCTACAATGACAGCTGGATGTGGCATAAGGCTGGACACTTGGGACTGAGAGGATTGGTGAGATTGGGTGAGCAAATGCAGACCCTTTCAAGCAATAATGCATGGCCCCCATTCCATGGGTCCCAACTCTCCAGGTTCAAGGGAATATTACTACAGCTATAACATGTACAGGAAACCTAGAGAATGGACACACTGTGAATACGAAAGGTTTCTAAAACTCAACGAATAGTCCCTCTCCTGGTGCTCCAGTTTGACT
Organism: Mesoplodon densirostris; assembly: GCF_025265405.1. Taxonomy (NCBI): domain Eukaryota; kingdom Metazoa; phylum Chordata; class Mammalia; order Artiodactyla; family Ziphiidae; genus Mesoplodon; species Mesoplodon densirostris. The sequence continues at coordinate 2,506,327 of NW_026778200.1, read as the reverse complement.
TTCCAACTGCCTTACTATCAATCTCCCAACTTGGAGAGACAGGCCCTTTAACCTCCTGGTTTGCACAGGTTCCCAATTTGGCAGAGGATGGAAGGGACGAGGGAGAACCCATGAGAGAGTAGCTGTTAGGCATTTGGACGGGCACATGTCACTCTAATTTCCCGGCAGGAAGAAGAATTAACAAAAGTCTCATCCACCCACCGGGAACCAGTATAGGACATGATCCAAAATTTTCGACTTGCATTCAGCTCACAAAAAACGAGTTGAGAAATGGAGCTCAGGGGCACAGCAATTCACAAACTGGCAGAGTGATAAAGGACAACTATCGTCCAAAAATCTGTTGAGGGAAGTCAACGAGGCGGACTTGAAAGCGAGGCAAAATAGCAGGAAACAGATTTCAAGAGGTACCTTGGAATCGCCTGTAAAACACAGGAAGAGGGGCACAACTTGGACAATGGTGCACTTGGCCAAAAAGGGCGTATGCGTTTTCTCCTGAATATATTCAGGAGAAAACGCATACGCCCTTTTTGGCCAAGCAAGCAAGCGGGCAATGCAAATCTGCACTACAAAGAAGTATCATTTCCCACCGGTCAAAAGGGACATCCACAAAATGTGTAAAAACCAGAAAGGCAAGACAGGCCCTGGAGAACTGGGAGCCTTGTTATGCTGATGGGCGGGATGTAAATTGCCAACTGCCTCACTGGAGGAGTGCATTGTGTTCCCTAAAACAAGTAAACAACAGAGCTACAGAGCCAAGGCCACTTCCAGTCTAGGGAATATACCTTGGGAAAACTGAAAATCAATAAGAAAGAGCCACCTCCAAATTTAGGGCTGCACTGACTACAAGAACCTCAACTTGGGTACACCTTAAATATCCCAGGAAATATAAAAATGGTTCAAAACATTGTGGTACTTACGTACGATGGAATATCCCTCAGCCATGAAATCAATGTCATAAGACCAGTAGCAGCAAAGTGAGTGGATTCAGGTACGATGATTCTAAGTGAAATAAGTCACACAGAAAAAGAAACTTATCATAAGATATCACTTATGAAGATCCTGTAAACATGGCTACACGTGAACTGAGTTAGGAAAGAGAACAGAGTCTCACATTTAGAAAACACTCTTATGCCTGCATAAAGGGGAAGGAGAGGTGGGGTGATGCATAAAACCAGAGTTTGATATAAGCACAGGGACCGTTTCAAAAACCAACTTTGGAATAGACAAGACCTACACCTTCCTCAGTGAAAGAGACTCAAAACCCCATATTTCCCACAGAGGAATATATCTGACTAGTAAGAATCTTAAAACCTATGTATTGATATGTCACCATAAGGGAATCAAGTGTGTCTAGAGTGGCATAAACATGGCAGCGAGAATCAGCTCAAACCCACTATAAAAAGGAATTTCAAAAGCAAAACCAAAAAACAGGGAAATTCTTTACAATTCCTTCAGGGTGTCTGAGGAAACCTGGAAAGACCCTATCTACAATGACAGCTGGATGTGGCATAAGGCTGGACACTTGGGACTGAGAGGATTGGTGAGATTGGGTGAGCAAATGCAGACCCTTTCAAGCAATAATGCATGGCCCCCATTCCATGGGTCCCAACTCTCCAGGTTCAAGGGAATATTACTACAGCTATAACATGTACAGGAAACCTAGAGAATGGACACACTGTGAATACGAAAGGTTTCTAAAACTCAACGAATAGTCCCTCTCCTGGTGCTCCAGTTTGACTTTCCAACTGCCTTACTATCAATCTCCCAACTTGGAGAGACAGGCCCTTTAACCTCCTGGTTTGCACAGGTTCCCAATTTGGCAGAGGATGGAAGGGACGAGGGAGAACCCATGAGAGAGTAGCTGTTAAGCATTTGGACGGGCACATGTCACTCTAATTTCCCGGCAGGAAGAAGAATTAACCAAAGTCTCAGCCACCCACCGGGAACCAGTATAGGACATGATCCAAAATTTTGGACTTGCGTTCAGCTCACAAAAAACGAGTTGAGAAATGGAGCTCAGGGGCACAGCAATTCACAAACTGGCAGAGTGATAAAGGACAACTATCGTCCAAAAATCTGTTGAGGGAAGTCAACGAGGCGGACTTGAAAGTGAGGCAAAATAGCAGGAAACAGATTTTAAGAGGTACGTTGGAATCGCCTGTAAAGCACAGGAAGAGGGGCACAACTTGGACAATGGTGCACTTGGCCAAAAAGGGCGTATGCGTTTTCTCCTGAATATATTTAGGAGAAAACGCATACGCCCTTTTTGGCCAAGCAAGCAAGCGGGCAATGCAAATCTGCACTACAAAGAAGTATCACTTCCCACCGGTCAAAAGGGACATCCACAAAATGTGTAAAAACCAGAAAGGCAAGACAGGCCCTGGAGAACTGGGAGCCTTGTTATGCTGATGGGCGGGATGTAAACTGCCAACTGCCTCACTGGAGGAGTGCATTGTGTTCCCTAAAAGAAGTAAACAACAGAGCTACAGAGCCAAGGCCACTTCCAGTCTAGGGAATATACCTGGGGAAAACTGAAAACCAATAAGAAAGAGCCACCTCCAAATTTAGGGCTGCACTGACTACAAGAACCTCAACTTGGGTACACCTTAAATATCCCAGGAAATATAAAAATGGTTCAAAACACTGTGGTACTTACGTACGATGGAATATCCCTCAGCCATGAAATCAATGTCATAAGACCAGTAGCAGCAAAGTGAGTGGATTCAGGTACGATGATTCTAAGTGAAATAAGTCACACAGAAAAAGAAACTTATCATAAGATATCACTTATGAAGATCCTGTAAACATGGCTACACGTGAACTGAGTTAGGAAAGAGAACAGAGTCTCACATTTAGAAAACACTCTTATGCCTGCATAAAGGGGAAGGAGAGGTGGGGTGATGCATAAAACCAGAGTTTGATATAAGCACAGGGACCGTTCCAAAAACCAACTTTGGAATAGACAAGACCTACACCTTCCTCAGTGAAAGAGACTCAAAAGCCATATTTCCCGCAGAGGAATATATCTGACTAGTAAGAATCTTAAAACCTATGTATTGATATGACTCCATAAGGGAATCAAGTGTGTCTAGAGTGGCATAAACATGGCAGCGAGAATCAGCTCAAACCCACTATAAAAAGGAATTTCAAAAGCAAAACCAAAAAACAGGGAAATTCTTTACAATTCCTTCAGGGTGTCTGAGGAAACCTGGAAAGACCCTATCTACAATGACAGCTGGATGTGGCATAAGGCTGGACACTTGGGACTGAGAGGATTGGTGAGATTGGGTGAGCGAATGCAGACCCTTTCAAGCAATAATGCATGGCCCCCATTCCATGGGTCCCAACTCTCCAGGTTCAAGGGAATATTACTACAGCTATAACATGTACAGGAAACCTAGAGAATGGACACACTGTGAATACGAAAGGTTTCTAAAACTCAACGAATAGTCCCTCTCCTGGTGCTCCAGTTTGACTTTCCAACTGCCTTACTATCAATCTCCCAACTTGGAGAGACAGGCCCTTTAACCTCCTGGTTTGCACAGGTTCCCAATTTGGCAGAGGATGGAAGGGACGAGGGAGAACCCATGAGAGAGTAGCTGTTAGGCATTTGGACGGGCACATGTCACTCTAATTTCCCGGCAGGAAGAAGAATTAACCAAAGTCTCAGCCACCCACCGGGAACCAGTAGAGGACATGATCCAAAATTTTGGACTTGCGTTCAGCTCACAAAAAACGAGTTGAGAAATGGAGCTCAGGGGCACAGCAATTCACAAACTGGCAGAGTGATAAAGGACAACTATCGTCCAAAAATCTATTGAGGGAAGTCAACGAGGCGGACTTGAAAGCGAGGCAAAATAGCAGGAAACAGATTTCAAGAGGTACCTTGGAATCGCCTGTAAAGCACAGGAAGAGGGGCACAACTTGGACAATGGTGCACTTGGCCAAAAAGGGCGTATGCGTTTTCTCCTGAATATATTCAGGAGAAAACGCATACGCCCTTTTTGGCCAAGCAAGCAAGCGGGCAATGCAAATCTGCACTACAAAGAAGTATCATTTCCCACCGGTCAAAAGGGACATCCACAAAATGTGTAAAAACCAGAAAGGCAAGACAGGCCCTGGAGAACTGGGAACCTTGTTATGCTGATGGGCGGGATGTAAATTGCCAACTGCCTCACTGGAGGAGTGCATTGTGTTCCCTAAAACAAGTAAACAACAGAGCTACAGAGCCAAGGCCACTTCCAGTCTAGGGAATATACCTTGGGAAAACTGAAAATCAATAAGAAAGAGCCACCTCCAAATTTAGGGCTGCACTGACTACAAGAACCTCAACTTGGGTACACCTTAAATATCCCAGGAAATATAAAAATGGTTCAAAACATTGTGGTACTTACGTACGATGGAATATCCCTCAGCCATGAAATCAATGTCATAAGACCAGTAGCAACAAAGTGAGTGGATTCAGGTACGATGATTCTAAGTGAAATAAGTCACACAGAAAAAGAAACTTATCATAAGATATCACTTATGAAGATCCTGTAAACATGGCTACACGTGAACTGAGTTAGGAAAGAGAACAGAGTCTCACATTTAGAAAACACTCTTATGCCTGCATAAAGGGGAAGGAGAGGTGGGGTGATGCATAAAACCAGAGTTTGATATAAGCACAGGGACCGTTCCAAAAACCAACTTTGGAATTGACAAGACCGACACCTTCCTTAGTGAAAGAGACTCAAAACCCCATATTTCCCACAGAGGAATATATCTGACTAGTAAGAATCTTAAAACCTATGTATTGATATGTCTCCATAAGGGAATCAAGTGTGTCTAGAGTGGCATAAACATGGCAGCGAGAATCAGCTCAAACCCACTATAAAAAGGAATTTCAAAAGCAAAACCAAAAAACAGGGAAATTCTTTACAATTCCTTCAGGGTGTCTGAGGAAACCTGGAAAGACCCTATCTACAATGACAGCTGGATGTGGCATAAGGCTGGACACTTGGGACTGAGAGGATTGGTGAGATTGGGTGAGCAAATGCAGACCCTTTCAAGCAATAATGCATGGCCCCCATTCCATGGGTCCCAACTCTCCAGGTTCAAGGGAATATTACTACAGCTATAACATGTACAGGAAACCTAGAGAATGGACACACTGTGAATACGAAATGTTTCTAAAACTCAACGAATAGTCCCTCTCCTGGTGCTCCAGTTTGACTTTCCAACTGCCTTACTATCAATCTCCCAACTTGGAGAGACAGGCCCTTTAACCTCCTGGTTTGCACAGGTTCCCAATTTGGCAGAGGATGGAAGGGACGAGGGAGAACCCATGAGAGAGTAGCTGTTAGGCATTTGGACGGGCACATGTCACTCTAATTTCCCGGCAGGAAGAAGAATTAACCAAAGTCTCAGCCACCCACCGGGAACCAGTATAGGACATGATCCAAAATTTTGGACTTGCGTTCAGCTCACAAAAAACGAGTTGAGAAATGGAGCTCAGGGGCACAGCAATTCACAAACTGGCAGAGTGATAAAGGACAACTATCGTCCAAAAATCTGTTGAGGGAAGTCAACGAGGCGGACTTGAAAGTGAGGCAAAATAGCAGGAAACAGATTTCAAGAGGTACGTTGAAATCGCCTGTAAAGCACAGGAAGAGGGGCACAACTTGGACAATGGTGCACTTGGCCAAAAAGGGCGTATGCGTTTTCTCCTGAATATATTCAGGAGAAAACGCATATGCCCTTTTTGGCCAAGCAAGGAAGCGGGCAATGCAAATCTGCACTACAAAGAAGTATCACTTCCCACCGGTCAAAAGGGACATCCACAAAATGTGTAAAAATCAGAAAGGCAAGACAGGCCCTGGAGAACTGGGAGCCTTGTTATGCTGATGGGCGGGATATAAACTGCCAACTGCCTCACTGGAGGAGTGCATTGTGTTCCCTAAAACAAGTAAACAACAGAGCTACAGAGCCAAGGCCACTTCCAGTCTAGGGAATATACCTTGGGGAAACTGAAAATCAATAAGAAAGAGCCACCTCCAAATTTAGGGCTGCACTGACTACAAGAACCTCAACTTGGGTACACCTTAAATATCCCAGGAAATATAAAAATGGTTCAAAATATTGTGGTACTTACGTACGATGGAATATCCCTCAGCCATGAAATCAATGTCATAAGACTAGTAGCAGCAAAGTGAGTGGATTCAGGTACGATGATTCTAAGTGAAATAAGTCACACAGAAAAAGAAACTTATCATAAGATATCACTTATGAAGATCCTGTAAACATGGCAACACGTGAACTGAGTTAGGAAAGAGAACAGAGTCTCACATTTAGAAAACACTCTTATGCCTGCATAAAGGGGAAGGAGAGGTGGGGTGATGCATAAAACCAGAGTTTGATATAAGCACAGGGAACGTTCCAAAAACCAACTTTGGAATTGACAAGACCGACACCTTCCTTAGTGAAAGAGACTCAAAACCCCATATTTCCCACAGAGGAATATATCTGACTAGTAAGAATCTTAAAACCTATGTATTGATATGTCTCCATAAGGGAATCAAGTGTGTCTAGAGTGGCATAAACATGGCAGCGAGAATCAGCTCAAACCCACTATAAAAAGGAATTTCAAAAGCAAAACCAAAAAACAGGGAAATTCTTTACAATTCCTTCAGGGTGTCTGAGGAAACCTGGAAAGACCCTATCTACAATGACAGCTGGATGTGGCATAAGGCTGGACACTTGGGACTGAGAGGATTGGTGAGATTGGGTGAGCAAATGCAGACCCTTTCAAGCAATAATGCATGGCCCCCATTCCATGGGTCCCAACTCTCCAGGTTCAAGGGAATATTACTACAGCTATAACATGTACAGGAAACCTAGAGAATGGACACACTGTGAATACGAAATGTTTCTAAAACTCAACGAATAGTCCCTCTCCTGGTGCTCCAGTTTGACTTTCCAACTGCCTTACTATCAATCTCCCAACTTGGAGAGACAGGCCCTTTAACCTCCTGGTTTGCACAGGTTCCCAATTTGGCAGAGGATGGAAGGGACGAGGGAGAACCCATGAGAGAGTAGCTGTTAGGCATTTGGACGGGCACATGTCACTCTAATTTCCCGGCAGGAAGAAGAATTAACCAAAGTCTCAGCCACCCACCGGGAACCAGTATAGGACATGATCCAAAATTTTGGACTTGCGTTCAGCTCACAAAAAACGAGTTGAGAAATGGAGCTCAGGGGCACAGCAATTCACAAACTGGCAGAGTGATAAAGGACAACTATCGTCCAAAAATCTGTTGAGGGAAGTCAACGAGGCGGACTTGAAAGTGAGGCAAAATAGCAGGAAACAGATTTCAAGAGGTACGTTGAAATCGCCTGTAAAGCACAGGAAGAGGGGCACAACTTGGACAATGGTGCACTTGGCCAAAAAGGGCGTATGCGTTTTCTCCTGAATATATTCAGGAGAAAACGCATATGCCCTTTTTGGCCAAGCAAGCAAGCGGGCAATGCAAATCTGCACTACAAAGAAGTATCACTTCCCACCGGTCAAAAGGGACATCCACAAAATGTGTAAAAATCAGAAAGGCAAGACAGGCCCTGGAGAACTGGGAGCCTTGTTATGCTGATGGGCGGGATATAAACTGCCAACTGCCTCACTGGAGGAGTGCATTGTGTTCCCTAAAACAAGTAAACAACAGAGCTACAGAGCCAAGGCCACTTCCAGTCTAGGGAATATACCTTGGGAAAACTGAAAATCAATAAGAAAGAGCCACCTCCAAATTTAGGGCTGCACTGACTACAAGAACCTCAAATTGGGTACACCTTAAATATCCCAGGAAATATAAAAATGGTTCAAAACATTGTGGTACTTACGTACGATGGAATATCCCTCAGCCATGAAATCAATGTCATAAGACCAGTAGCAGCATTGTGAGTGGATTCAGGTACGATGATTCTAAGTGAAATAAGTCACACAGAAAAAGAAACTTATCATAAGATATCACTTATGAAGATCCTGTAAACATGGCTACATGTGAACTGAGTTAGGAAAGAGAACAGAGTCTCACATTTAGAAAACACTCTTATGCCTGCATAAAGGGGAAGGAGAGGTGGGGTGATGCATAAAACCAGAGTTTGATATAAGCACAGGGACCGTTCCAAAAACCAACTTTGGAATAGACAAGACCTACACCTTCCTCAGTGAAAGAGACTCAAAACCCCATATTTCCCGCAGAGGAATATATCTGACTAGTAAGAATCTTAAAACCTATGTATTGATATGACTCCATAAGGGAATCAAGTGTGTCTAGAGTGGCATAAACATGGCAGCGAGAATCAGCTCAAACCCACTATAAAAAGGAATTTCAAAAGCAAAACCAAAAAACAGGGAAATTCTTTACAATTCCTTCAGGGTGTCTGAGGAAACCTGGAAAGACCCTATCTAAAATGACAGCTGGATGTGGCATAAGGCTGGACACTTGGGACTGAGAGGATTGGTGAGATTGGGTGAGCAAATGCAGACCCTTTCAAGCAATAATGCATGGCCCCCATTCCATGGGTCCCAACTCTCCAGGTTCAAGGGAATATTACTACAGCTATAACATGTACAGGAAACCTAGAGAATGGACACACTGTGAATACGAAAGGTTTCTAAAACTCAACGAATAGTCCCTCTCCTGGTGCTCCAGTTTGACTTTCCAACTGCCTTACTATCAATCTCCCAACTTGGAGAGACAGGCCCTTTAACCTCCTGGTTTGCACAGGTTCCCAATTTGGCAGAGGATGGAAGGGACGAGGGAGAACCCATGAGAGAGTAGCTGTTAGGCATTTGGACGGGCACATGTCACTCTAATTTCCCGGCAGGAAGAAGAATTAACCAAAGTCTCAGCCACCCACCGGGAACCAGTATAGGACATGATCCAAAATTTTGGACTTGCGTTCAGCTCACAAAAAACGAGTTGAGAAATGGAGCTCAGGGGCACAGCAATTCACAAACTGGCAGAGTGATAAAGGACAACTATCGTCCAAAAATCTGTTGAGGGAAGTCAACGAGGCGGACTTGAAAGTGAGGCAAAATAGCAGGAAACAGATTTCAAGAGGTACGTTGAAATCGCCTGTAAAGCACAGGAAGAGGGGCACAACTTGGACAATGGTGCACTTGGCCAAAAAGGGCGTATGCGTTTTCTCCTGAATATATTCAGGAGAAAACGCATATGCCCTTTTTGGCCAAGCAAGCAAGCGGGCAATGCAAATCTGCACTACAAAGAAGTATCACTTCCCACCGGTCAAAAGGGACATCCACAAAATGTGTAAAAATCAGAAAGGCAAGACAGGCCCTGGAGAACTGGGAGCCTTGTTATGCTGATGGGCGGGATATAAACTGCCAACTGCCTCACTGGAGGAGTGCATTGTGTTCCCTAAAACAAGTAAACAACAGAGCTACAGAGCCAAGGCCACTTCCAGTCTAGGGAATATACCTTGGGAAAACTGAAAATCAATAAGAAAGAGCCACCTCCAAATTTAGGGCTGCACTGACTACAAGAACCTCAACTTGGGTACACCTTAAATATCCCAGGAAATATAAAAATGGTTCAAAATATTGTGGTACTTACGTACGATGGAATATCCCTCAGCCATGAAATCAATGTCATAAGACTAGTAGCAGCAAAGTGAGTGGATTCAGGTACGATGATTCTAAGTGAAATAAGTCACACAGAAAAAGAAACTTATCATAAGATATCACTTATGAAGATCCTGTAAACATGGCAACACGTGAACTGAGTTAGGAAAGAGAACAGAGTCTCACATTTAGAAAACACTCTTATGCCTGCATAAAGGGGAAGGAGAGGTGGGGTGATGCATAAAACCAGAGTTTGATATAAGCACAGGGAACGTTCCAAAAACCAACTTTGGAATTGACAAGACCGACACCTTCCTTAGTGAAAGAGACTCAAAACCCCATATTTCCCACAGAGGAATATATCTGACTAGTAAGAATCTTAAAACCTATGTATTGATATGTCTCCATAAGGGAATCAAGTGTGTCTAGAGTGGCATAAACATGGCAGCGAGAATCAGCTCAAACCCACTATAAAAAGGAATTTCAAAAGCAAAACCAAAAAACAGGGAAATTCTTTACAATTCCTTCAGGGTGTCTGAGGAAACCTGGAAAGACCCTATCTACAATGACAGCTGGATGTGGCATAAGGCTGGACACTTGGGACTGAGAGGATTGGTGAGATTGGGTGAGCAAATGCAGACCCTTTCAAGCAATAATGCATGGCCCCCATTCCATGGGTCCCAACTCTCCATGTTCAAGGGAATATTACTACAGCTATAACATGTACAGGAAACCTAGAGAATGGACACACTCTGAATACGAAATGTTTCTAAAACTCAACGAATAGTCCCTCTCCTGGTGCTCCAGTTTGACTTTCCAACTGCCTTACTATCAATCTCCCAACTTGGAGAGACAGGCCCTTTAACCTCCTGGTTTGCACAGGTTCCCAATTTGGCAGAGGATGGAAGGGACGAGGGAGAACCCATGAGAGAGTAGCTGTTAGGCATTTGGACGGGCACATGTCACTCTAATTTCCCGGCAGGAAGAAGAATTAACCAAAGTCTCAGCCACCCACCGGGAACCAGTATAGGACATGATCCAAAATTTTGGACTTGCGTTCAGCTCACAAAAAACGAGTTGAGAAATGGAGCTCAGGGGCACAGCAATTCACAAACTGGCAGAGTGATAAAGGACAACTATCGTCCAAAAATCTGTTGAGGGAAGTCAACGAGGCGGACTTGAAAGTGAGGCAAAATAGCAGGAAACAGATTTCAAGAGGTACGTTGAAATCGCCTGTAAAGCACAGGAAGAGGGGCACAACTTGGACAATGGTGCACTTGGCCAAAAAGGGCGTATGCGTTTTCTCCTGAATATATTCAGGAGAAAACGCATATGCCCTTTTTGGCCAAGCAAGCAAGCGGGCAATGCAAATCTGCACTACAAAGAAGTATCACTTCCCACCGGTCAAAAGGGACATCCACAAAATGTGTAAAAATCAGAAAGGCAAGACAGGCCCTGGAGAACTGGGAGCCTTGTTATGCTGATGGGCGGGATATAAACTGCCAACTGCCTCACTGGAGGAGTGCATTGTGTTCCCTAAAACAAGTAAACAACAGAGCTACAGAGCCAAGGCCACTTCCAGTCTAGGGAATATACCTTGGGAAAACTGAAAATCAATAAGAAAGAGCCACCTCCAAATTTAGGGCTGCACTGACTACAAGAACCTCAAATTGGGTACACCTTAAATATCCCAGGAAATATAAAAATGGTTCAAAACATTGTGGTACTTACGTACGATGGAATATCCCTCAGCCATGAAATCAATGTCATAAGACCAGTAGCAGCATTGTGAGTGGATTCAGGTACGATGATTCTAAGTGAAATAAGTCACACAGAAAAAGAAACTTATCATAAGATATCACTTATGAAGATCCTGTAAACATGGCTACATGTGAACTGAGTTAGGAAAGAGAACAGAGTCTCACATTTAGAAAACACTCTTATGCCTGCATAAAGGGGAAGGAGAGGTGGGGTGATGCATAAAACCAGAGTTTGATATAAGCACAGGGACCGTTCCAAAAACCAACTTTGGAATAGACAAGACCTACACCTTCCTCAGTGAAAGAGACTCAAAACCCCATATTTCCCGCAGAGGAATATATCTGACTAGTAAGAATCTTAAAACCTATGTATTGATATGACTCCATAAGGGAATCAAGTGTGTCTAGAGTGGCATAAACATGGCAGCGAGAATCAGCTCAAACCCACTATAAAAAGGAATTTCAAAAGCAAAACCAAAAAACAGGGAAATTCTTTACAATTCCTTCAGGGTGTCTGAGGAAACCTGGAAAGACCCTATCTACAATGACAGCTGGATGTGGCATAAGGCTGGACACTTGGGACTGAGAGGATTGGTGAGATTGGGTGAGCAAATGCAGACCCTTTCAAGCAATAATGCATGGCCCCCATTCCATGGGTCCCAACTCTCCAGGTTCAAGGGAATATTACTACAGCTATAACATGTACAGGAAACCTAGAGAATGGACACACTCTGAATACGAAAGGTTTCTAAAACTCAACGAATAGTCCCTCTCCTGGTGCTCCAGTTTGACTTTCCAACTGCCTTACTATCAATCTCCCAACTTGGAGAGACAGGCCCTTTAACCTCCTGGTTTGCACAGGTTCCCAATTTGGCAGAGGATGGAAGGGACGAGGGAGAACCCATGAGAGAGTAGCTGTTAGGCATTTGGACGGGCACATGTCACTCTAATTTCCCGGCAGGAAGAAGAATTAACCAAAGTCTCATCCACCCACCGGGAACCAGTATAGGACATGATCCAAAATTTTCGACTTGCGTTCAGCTCACAAAAAACGAGTTGAGAAATGGAGCTCAGGGGCACAGCAATTCACAAACTGGCAGAGTGATAAAGGACAACTATCGTCCAAAAATCTGTTGAGGGAAGTCAACGAGGCGGACTTGAAAGCGAGGCAAAATAGCAGGAAATAGATTTCAAGAGGTACCTTGGAATCGCCTGTAAAGCACAGGAAGAGGGGCACAACTTGAACAATGGTGCACTTGGCCAAAAAGGGCGTATGCGTTTTCTCCTGAATATATTCAGGAGAAAATGCATACGCCCTTTTTGGCCAAGCAAGCAAGCGGGCAATGCAAATCTGCACTACAAAGAAGTATCACTTCCCACCGGTCAAAAGGGACATCCACAAAATGTGTAAAAACCAGAAAGGCAAGACAGGCCCTGGAGAACTGGGAGCCTTGTTATGCTGATGGGCGGGATGTAAATTGCCAACTGCCTCACTGGAGGAGTGCATTGTGTTCCCTAAAACAAGTAAACAACAGAGCTACAGAGCCAAGGCCACTTCCAGTCTAGGGAATATACCTTGGGAAAACTGAAAATCAATAAGAAAGAGCCACCTCCAAATTTAGGGCTGCACTGACTACAAGAACCTCAACTTGGGTACACCTTAAATATCCCAGGAAATATAAAAATGGTTCAAAACATTGTGGTACTTACGTAGGATGGAATATCCCTCAGCCATGAAATCAATGTCATAAGACCAGTAGCAGCAAAGTGAGTGGATTCAGGTACGATGATTCTAAGTGAAATAAGTCACACAGAAAAAGAAACTTATCATAAGATATCACTTATGAAGATCCTGTAAACATGGCTACACGTGAACTGAGTTAGGAAAGAGAACAGAGTCTCACATTTAGAAAACACTCTTATGCCTGCATAAAGGGGAAGGAGAGGTGGGGTGATGCATAAAACCAGAGTTTGATATAAGCACAGGGACCGTTCCAAAAACCAACTTTGGAATAGACAAGACCTACACCTTCCTCAGTGAAAGAGACTCAAAACCCCATATTTCCCGCAGAGGAATATATCTGACTAGTAAGAATCTTAAAACCTATGTATTGATATGACTCCATATAGGAATCAAGTGTGTCTAGAGTGGCATAAACATGGCAGCGAGAATCAGCTCAAACCCACTATAAAAAGGAATTTCAAAAGCAAAACCAAAAAACAGGGAAATTCTTTACAATTCCTTCAGGGTGTCTGAGGAAACCTGGAAAGACCCTATCTAAAATGACAGCTGGATGTGGCATAAGGCTGGACACTTGGGACTGAGAGGATTGGTGAGATTGGGTGAGCAAATGCAGACCCTTTCAAGCAATAATGCATGGCCCCCATTCCATGGGTCCCAACTCTCCATGTTCAAGGGAATATTACTACAGCTATAACATGTACAGGAAACCTAGAGAATGGACACACTGTGAATACGAAAGGTTTCTAAAACTCAACGAATAGTCCCTCTCCTGGTGCTCCAGTTTGACTTTCCAACTGCCTTACTATCAATCTCCCAACTTGGAGAGACAGGCCCTTTAACCTCCTGGTTTGCACAGGTTCCCAATTTGGCAGAGGATGGAAGGGACGAGGGAGAACCCATGAGAGAGTAGCTGTTAGGCATTTGGACGGGCACATGTCACTCTAATTTCCCGGCAGGAAGAAGAATTAACCAAAGTCTCAGCCACCCACCGGGAACCAGTATAGGACATGATCCAAAATTTTGGACTTGCGTTCAGCTCACAAAAAAAGAGTTGAGAAATGGAGCTCAGGGGCACAGCAATTCACAAACTGGCAGAGTGATAAAGGACAACTATCGTCCAAAAATCTGTTGAGGGAAGTCAACGAGGCGGACTTGAAAGTGAGGCAAAATAGCAGGAAACAGATTTCAAGAGGTACGTTGAAATCGCCTGTAAAGCACAGGAAGAGGGGCAAAACTTGGACAATGGTGCACTTGGCCAAAAAGGGCGTATGCGTTTTCTCCTGAATATATTCAGGAGAAAACGCATATGCCCTTTTTGGCCAAGCAAGCAAGCGGGCAATGCAAATCTGCACTACAAAGAAGTATCACTTCCCACCGGTCAAAAGGGACATCCACAAAATGTGTAAAAATCAGAAAGGCAAGACAGGCCCTGGAGAACTGGGAGCCTTGTTATGCTGATGGGCGGGATATAAACTGCCAACTGCCTCACTGGAGGAGTGCATTGTGTTCCCTAAAACAAGTAAACAACAGAGCTACAGAGCCAAGGCCACTTCCAGTCTAGGGAATATACCTTGGGAAAACTGAAAATCAATAAGAAAGAGCCACCTCCAAATTTAGGGCTGCACTGACTACAAGAACCTCAAATTGGGTACACCTTAAATATCCCAGGAAATATAAAAATGGTTCAAAACATTGTGGTACTTACGTACGATGGAATATCCCTCAGCCATGAAATCAATGTCATAAGACCAGTAGCAGCATTGTGAGTGGATTCAGGTACGATGATTCTAAGTGAAATAAGTCACACAGAAAAAGAAACTTATCATAAGATATCACTTATGAAGATCCTGTAAACATGGCTACATGTGAACTGAGTTAGGAAAGAGAACAGAGTCTCACATTTAGAAAACACTCTTATGCCTGCATAAAGGGGAAGGAGAGGTGGGGTGATGCATAAAACCAGAGTTTGATATAAGCACAGGGACCGTTCCAAAAACCAACTTTGGAATAGACAAGACCTACACCTTCCTCAGTGAAAGAGACTCAAAACCCCATATTTCCCGCAGAGGAATATATCTGACTAGTAAGAATCTTAAAACCTATGTATTGATATGACTCCATAAGGGAATCAAGTGTGTCTAGAGTGGCATAAACATGGCAGCGAGAATCAGCTCAAACCCACTATAAAAAGGAATTTCAAAAGCAAAACCAAAAAACAGGGAAATTCTTTACAATTCCTTCAGGGTGTCTGAGGAAACCTGGAAAGACCCTATCTACAATGACAGCTGGATGTGGCATAAGGCTGGACACTTGGGACTGAGAGGATTGGTGAGATTGGGTGAGCAAATGCAGACCCTTTCAAGCAATAATGCATGGCCCCCATTCCATGGGTCCCAACTCTCCAGGTTCAAGGGAATATTACTACAGCTATAACATGTACAGGAAACCTAGAGAATGGACACACTGTGAATACGAAAGGTTTCTAAAACTCAACGAATAGTCCCTCTCCTGGTGCTCCAGTTTGACTTTCCAACTGCCTTACTATCAATCTCCCAACTTGGAGAGACAGGCCCTTTAACCTCCTGGTTTGCACAGGTTCCCAATTTGGCAGAGGATGGAAGGGACGAGGGAGAACCCATGAGAGAGTAGCTGTTAGGCATTTGGACGGGCACATGTCACTCTAATTTCCCGGCAGGAAGAAGAATTAACCAAAGTCTCATCCACCCACCGGGAACCAGTATAGGACATGATCCAAAATTTTCGACTTGCGTTCAGCTCACAAAAAACGAGTTGAGAAATGGAGCTCAGGGGCACAGCAATTCACAAACTGGCAGAGTGATAAAGGACAACTATCGTCCAAAAATCTGTTGAGGGAAGTCAACGAGGCGGACTTGAAAGCGAGGCAAAATAGCAGGAAATAGATTTCAAGAGGTACCTTGGAATCGCCTGTAAAGCACAGGAAGAGGGGCACAACTTGGACAATGGTGCACTTGGCCAAAAAGGGCGTATGCGTTTTCTCCTGAATATATTCAGGAGAAAACGCATACGCCCTTTTTGGCCAAGCAAGCAAGCGGGCAATGCAAATCTGCACTACAAAGAAGTATCACTTCCCACCGGTCAAAAGGGACATCCACAAAATGTGTAAAAACCAGAAAGGCAAGACAGGCCCTGGAGAACTGGGAGCCTTGTTATGCTGATGGGCGGGATGTAAATTGCCAACTGCCTCACTGGAGGAGTGCATTGTGTTCCCTAAAACAAGTAAACAACAGAGCTACAGAGCCAAGGCCACTTCCAGTCTAGGGAATATACCTTGGGAAAACTGAAAATCAATAAGAAAGAGCCACCTCCAAATTTAGGGCTGCACTGACTACAAGAACCTCAACTTGGGTACACCTTAAATATCCCAGGAAATATAAAAATGGTTCAAAACATTGTGGTACTTACGTACGATGGAATATCCCTCAGCCATGAAATCAATGTCATAAGACCAGTAGCAGCAAAGTGAGTGGATTCAGGTACGATGATTCTAAGTGAAATAAGTCACACAGAAAAAGAAACTTATCATAAGATATCACTTATGAAGATCCTGTAAACATGGCTACACGTGAACTGAGTTAGGAAAGAGAACAGAGTCTCACATTTAGAAAACACTCTTATGCCTGCATAAAGGGGAAGGAGAGGTGGGGTGATGCATAAAACCAGAGTTTGATATAAGCACAGGGACTGTTCCAAAAACCAACTTTGGAATAGACAAGACCTACACCTTCCTCAGTGAAAGAGACTCAAAACCCCATATTTCCCGCAGAGGAATATATCTGATTAGTAAGAATCTTAAAACCTATGTATTGATATGACTCCATAAGGGAATCAAGTGTGTCTAGAGTGGCATAAACATGGCAGCGAGAATCAGCTCAAACCCACTAGAAAAAGGAATTTCAAAAGCAAAACCAAAAAACAGGGAAATTCTTTACAATTCCTTCAGGGTGTCTGAGGAAACCTGGAAAGACCCTATCTACAATGACAGCTGGATGTGGCATAAGGCTGGACACTTGGGACTGAGAGGATTGGTGAGATTGGGTGAGCAAATGCAGACCCTTTCAAGCAATAATGCATGGCCCCCATTCCATGGGTCCCAACTCTCCATGTTCAAGGGAATATTACTACAGCTATAACATGTACAGGAAACCTAGAGAATGGACACACTGTGAATACGAAAGGTTTCTAAAACTCAACGAATAGTCCCTCTCCTGGTGCTCCAGTTTGACTTTCCAACTGCCTTACTATCAATCTCCCAACTTGGAGAGACAGGCCCTTTAACCTCCTGGTTTGCACAGGTTCCCAATTTGGCAGAGGATGGAAGGGACGAGGGAGAACCCATGAGAGAGTAGCTGTTAGGCATTTGGACGGGCACATGTCACTCTAATTTCCCAGC
Source organism: Mesoplodon densirostris (assembly GCF_025265405.1). Classification (NCBI taxonomy): domain Eukaryota; kingdom Metazoa; phylum Chordata; class Mammalia; order Artiodactyla; family Ziphiidae; genus Mesoplodon; species Mesoplodon densirostris. Next base: position 2,488,772 of record NW_026778200.1, on the reverse strand, counting down.
AGGAAGAAGAATTAACCAAAGTCTCAGCCACCCACCGGGAACCAGTATAGGACATGATCCAAAATTTTGGACTTGCGTTCAGCTCACAAAAAAAGAGTTGAGAAATGGAGCTCAGGAGCACAGCAATTCACAAACTGGCAGAGTGATAAAGGACAACTATCGTCCAAAAATCTGTTGAGGGAAGTCAACGAGGCGGACTTGAAAGTGAGGCAAAATAGCAGGAAACAGATTTCAAGAGGTACGTTGGAATCGCCTGTAAAGCACAGGAAGAGGGGCACAACTTGGACAATGGTGCACTTGGCCAAAAAGGGCGTCTGCGTTTTCTCCTGAATATATTCAGGAGAAAACGCATACGCCCTTTTTGGCCAAGCAAGCAAGCGGGCAATGCAAATCTGCACTACAAAGAAGTATCACTTCCCACCGGTCCAAAGGGACATCCACAAAATGTGTAAAAACCAGAAAGGCAAGACAGGCCCTGGAGAACAGGGAGCCTTGTTATGCTGATGGGCGGGATGTAAATTGCCAACTGCCTCACTGGAGGAGTGCATTGTGTTCCCTAAAACAAGTAAACAACAGAGCTACAGAGCCAAGGCCACTTCCAGTCTAGGGAATATACCTGGGGAAAACTGAAAATCAATAAGAATGAGCCACCTCCAAATTTAGGGCTGCACTGACTACAAGAACCTCAACTTGGGTACACCTTAAATATCCCAGGAAATATAAAAATGGTTCAAAATATTGTGGTACTTACGTACGATGGAATATCCCTCAGCCATGAAATCAATGTCATAAGACCAATAGCAGCAAAGTGAGTGGATTCAGGTACGATGATTCTAAGTGAAATAAGTCACACAGAAAAAGAAACTTATCATAAGATATCACTTAGGAAGATCCTGTAAACATGGCTACACGTGAACTGAGTTAGGAAAGAGAACAGAGTCTCACATTTAGAAAACACTCTTATGCCTGCATAAAGGGGAAGGAGAGGTGGGGTGATGCATAAAACCAGAGTTTGATATAAGCACAGGGACCGTTCCAAAAACCAACTTTGGAATAGACAAGACCGACACCTTCCTCAGTGAAAGAGACTCAAAACCCCATATTTCCCGCAGAGGTATATATCTGACTAGTAAGAATCTTAAAACCTATGTATTGATATGTCTCCATAAGGGAATCAAGTGTGTCTAGAGTGGCATAAACATGGCAGCGAGAATCAGCTCAAACCCACTATAAAAAGGAATTTCAAAAGCAAAACCAAAAAACAGGGAAATTCTTTACAATTCCTTCAGGGTGTCTGAGGAAACCTGGAAAGACCCTGTCTACAATGACAGCTGGATGTGGCATAAGGCTGGACACTTGGGACTGAGAGGATTGGTGAGATTGGGTGAGCAAATGCAGACCCTTTCAAGCAATAATGCATGGCCCCCATTCCATGGGTCCCAACTCTCCAGGTTCAAGGGAATATTACTACAGCTATAACATGTACAGGAAACCTAGAGAATGGACACACTGTGAATACGAAAGGTTTCTAAAACTCAACGAATAGTCCCTCTCCTGGTGCTCCAGTTTGACTTTCCAACTGCCTTACTATCAATCTCCCAACTTGGAGAGACAGGCCCTTTAACCTCCTGGTTTGCACAGGTTCCCAATTTGGCAGAGGATGGAAGGGACGAGGGAGAACCCATGAGAGAGTAGCTGTTAGGCATTTGGACGGGCACATGTCACTCTAATTTCCCGGCAGGAAGAAGAATTAACCAAAGTCTCAGCCACCCACCGGGAACCAGTATAGGACATGATCCAAAATTTTGGACTTGCGTTCAGCTCACAAAAAACGAGTTGAGAAATGGAGCTCAGGGGCACAGCAATTCACAAACTGGCAGAGTGATAAAGGACAACTATCGTCCAAAAATCTGTTGAGGGAAGTCAACGAGGCGGACTTGAAAGCGAGGCAAAATAACAGGAAATAGATTTCAAGAGGTACGTTGGAATCGCCTGTAAAGCACAGGAAGAGGGGCACAACTTGGACAATGGTGCACTTGGCCAAAAAAGGGCGTATTCGTTTTCTCCTGAATATATTCAGGAGAAAACGCATATGCCCATTTTTGGCCAAGCAAGTAAGCGGGCAATGCAAATCTGCACTACAAAGAAGTATCATTTCCCACCGGTCAAAAGGGACATCCACAAAATGTGTAAAAACCAGAAAGGCAAGACAGGCCCTGGAGAACTGGGAGCCTTGTTATGCTGATGGGCGGTATGTAAATTGCCAACTGCCTCACTGGAGGAGTGCATTGTGTTCCCTAAAACAAGTAAACAACAGAGCTACAGATCCAAGGCCACTTCCAGTCTAGGGAATATACCTTGGGAAAACTGAAAATCAATAAGAAAGAGCCACCTCCAAATTTAGGGCTGCACTGACTACAAGAACCTCAACTTGGGTACACCTTAAATATCCCAGGAAATATAAAAATGGTTCAAAACATTGTGGTACTTACGTACGATGGAATATCCCTCAGCCATGAAATCAATGTCATAAGACCAGTAGCAGCATTGTGAGTGGATTCAGGTACGATGATTCTAAGTGAAATAAGTCACACAGAAAAAGAAACTTATCATAAGATATCACTTATGAAGATCCTGTAAACATGGCTACATGTGAACTGAGTTAGGAAAGAGAACAGAGTCTCACATTTAGAAAACACTCTTATGCCTGCATAAAGGGGAAGGAGAGGTGGGGTGATGCATAAAACCAGAGTTTGATATAAGCACAGGGACCGTTCCAAAAACCAACTTTGGAATAGACAAGACCTACACCTTCCTCAGTGAAAGAGACTCAAAACCCCATATTTCCCGCAGAGGAATATATCTGACTAGTAAGAATCTTAAAACCTATGTATTGATATGACTCCATAAGGGAATCAAGTGTGTCTAGAGTGGCATAAACATGGCAGCGAGAATCAGCTCAAACCCACTATAAAAAGGAATTTCAAAAGCAAAACCAAAAAACAGGGAAATTCTTTACAATTCCTTCAGGGTGTCTGAGGAAACCTGGAAAGACCCTATCTACAATGACAGCTGGATGTGGCATAAGGCTGGACACTTGGGACTGAGAGGATTGGTGAGTTTGGGTGAGCAAATGCAGACCCTTTCAAGCAATAATGCATGGCCCCCATTCCATGGGTCCCAACTCTCCAGGTTCAAGGGAATATTACTACAGCTATAACATGTACAGGAAACCTAGAGAATGGACACACTGTGAATACGAAAGGTTTCTAAAACTCAACGAATAGTCCCTCTCCTGGTGCTCCAGTTTGACTTTCCAACTGCCTTACTATCAATCTCCCAACTTGGAGAGACAGGCCCTTTAACCTCCTGGTTTGCACAGGTTCCCAATTTGGCAGAGGATGGAAGGGACGAGGGAGAACCCATGAGAGAGTAGCTGTTAGGCATTTGGACGGGCACATGTCACTCTAATTTCCCGGCAGGAAGAAGAATTAACCAAAGTCTCATCCACCCACCGGGAACCAGTATAGGACATGATCCAAAATTTTCGACTTGCGTTCAGCTCACAAAAAACGAGTTGAGAAATGGAGCTCAGGGGCACAGCAATTCACAAACTGGCAGAGTGATAAAGGACAACTATCGTCCAAAAATCTGTTGAGGGAAGTCAACGAGGCGGACTTGAAAGCGAGGCAAAATAGCAGGAAATAGATTTCAAGAGGTACCTTGGAATCGCCTGTAAAGCACAGGAAGAGGGGCACAACTTGAACAATGGTGCACTTGGCCAAAAAGGGCGTATGCGTTTTCTCCTGAATATATTCAGGAGAAAATGCATACGCCCTTTTTGGCCAAGCAAGCAAGCGGGCAATGCAAATCTGCACTACAAAGAAGTATCACTTCCCACCGGTCAAAAGGGACATCCACAAAATGTGTAAAAACCAGAAAGGCAAGACAGGCCCTGGAGAACTGGGAGCCTTGTTATGCTGATGGGCGGGATGTAAATTGCCAACTGCCTCACTGGAGGAGTGCATTGTGTTCCCTAAAACAAGTAAACAACAGAGCTACAGAGCCAAGGCCACTTCCAGTCTAGGGAATATACCTTGGGAAAACTGAAAATCAATAAGAAAGAGCCACCTCCAAATTTAGGGCTGCACTGACTACAAGAACCTCAACTTGGGTACACCTTAAATATCCCAGGAAATATAAAAATGGTTCAAAACATTGTGGTACTTACGTAGGATGGAATATCCCTCAGCCATGAAATCAATGTCATAAGACCAGTAGCAGCAAAGTGAGTGGATTCAGGTACGATGATTCTAAGTGAAATAAGTCACACAGAAAAAGAAACTTATCATAAGATATCACTTATGAAGATCCTGTAAACATGGCTACACGTGAACTGAGTTAGGAAAGAGAACAGAGTCTCACATTTAGAAAACACTCTTATGCCTGCATAAAGGGGAAGGAGAGGTGGGGTGATGCATAAAACCAGAGTTTGATATAAGCACAGGGACCGTTCCAAAAACCAACTTTGGAATAGACAAGACCTACACCTTCCTCAGTGAAAGAGACTCAAAACCCCATATTTCCCGCAGAGGAATATATCTGACTAGTAAGAATCTTAAAACCTATGTATTGATATGACTCCATAAGGGAATCAAGTGTGTCTAGAGTGGCATAAACATGGCAGCGAGAATCAGCTCAAACCCACTATAAAAAGGAATTTCAAAAGCAAAACCAAAAAACAGGGAAATTCTTTACAATTCCTTCAGGGTGTCTGAGGAAACCTGGAAAGACCCTATCTAAAATGACAGCTGGATGTGGCATAAGGCTGGACACTTGGGACTGAGAGGATTGGTGAGATTGGGTGAGCAAATGCAGACCCTTTCAAGCAATAATGCATGGCCCCCATTCCATGGGTCCCAACTCTCCATGTTCAAGGGAATATTACTACAGCTATAACATGTACAGGAAACCTAGAGAATGGACACACTGTGAATACGAAAGGTTTCTAAAACTCAACGAATAGTCCCTCTCCTGGTGCTCCAGTTTGACTTTCCAACTGCCTTACTATCAATCTCCCAACTTGGAGAGACAGGCCCTTTAACCTCCTGGTTTGCACAGGTTCCCAATTTGGCAGAGGATGGAAGGGACGAGGGAGAACCCATGAGAGAGTAGCTGTTAGGCATTTGGACGGGCACATGTCACTCTAATTTCCCGGCAGGAAGAAGAATTAACCAAAGTCTCAGCCACCCACCGGGAACCAGTATAGGACATGATCCAAAATTTTGGACTTGCGTTCAGCTCACAAAAAAAGAGTTGAGAAATGGAGCTCAGGGGCACAGCAATTCACAAACTGGCAGAGTGATAAAGGACAACTATCGTCCAAAAATCTGTTGAGGGAAGTCAACGAGGCGGACTTGAAAGTGAGGCAAAATAGCAGGAAACAGATTTCAAGAGGTACGTTGAAATCGCCTGTAAAGCACAGGAAGAGGGGCACAACTTGGACAATGGTGCACTTGGCCAAAAAGGGCGTATGCGTTTTCTCCTGAATATATTCAGGAGAAAACGCATATGCCCTTTTTGGCCAAGCAAGCAAGCGGGCAATGCAAATCTGCACTACAAAGAAGTATCACTTCCCACCGGTCAAAAGGGACATCCACAAAATGTGTAAAAATCAGAAAGGCAAGACAGGCCCTGGAGAACTGGGAGCCTTGTTATGCTGATGGGCGGGATATAAACTGCCAACTGCCTCACTGGAGGAGTGCATTGTGTTCCCTAAAACAAGTAAACAACAGAGCTACAGAGCCAAGGCCACTTCCAGTCTAGGGAATATACCTTGGGAAAACTGAAAATCAATAAGAAAGAGCCACCTCCAAATTTAGGGCTGCACTGACTACAAGAACCTCAAATTGGGTACACCTTAAATATCCCAGGAAATATAAAAATGGTTCAAAACATTGTGGTACTTACGTACGATGGAATATCCCTCAGCCATGAAATCAATGTCATAAGACCAGTAGCAGCATTGTGAGTGGATTCAGGTACGATGATTCTAAGTGAAATAAGTCACACAGAAAAAGAAACTTATCATAAGATATCACTTATGAAGATCCTGTAAACATGGCTACATGTGAACTGAGTTAGGAAAGAGAACAGAGTCTCACATTTAGAAAACACTCTTATGCCTGCATAAAGGGGAAGGAGAGGTGGGGTGATGCATAAAACCAGAGTTTGATATAAGCACAGGGACCGTTCCAAAAACCAACTTTGGAATAGACAAGACCTACACCTTCCTCAGTGAAAGAGACTCAAAACCCCATATTTCCCGCAGAGGAATATATCTGACTAGTAAGAATCTTAAAACCTATGTATTGATATGACTCCATAAGGGAATCAAGTGTGTCTAGAGTGGCATAAACATGGCAGCGAGAATCAGCTCAAACCCACTATAAAAAGGAATTTCAAAAGCAAAACCAAAAAACAGGGAAATTCTTTACAATTCCTTCAGGGTGTCTGAGGAAACCTGGAAAGACCCTATCTACAATGACAGCTGGATGTGGCATAAGGCTGGACACTTGGGACTGAGAGGATTGGTGAGATTGGGTGAGCAAATGCAGACCCTTTCAAGCAATAATGCATGGCCCCCATTCCATGGGTCCCAACTCTCCAGGTTCAAGGGAATATTACTACAGCTATAACATGTACAGGAAACCTAGAGAATGGACACACTGTGAATACGAAAGGTTTCTAAAACTCAACGAATAGTCCCTCTCCTGGTGCTCCAGTTTGACTTTCCAACTGCCTTACTATCAATCTCCCAACTTGGAGAGACAGGCCCTTTAACCTCCTGGTTTGCACAGGTTCCCAATTTGGCAGAGGATGGAAGGGACGAGGGAGAACCCATGAGAGAGTAGCTGTTAGGCATTTGGACGGGCACATGTCACTCTAATTTCCCGGCAGGAAGAAGAATTAACCAAAGTCTCATCCACCCACCGGGAACCAGTATAGGACATGATCCAAAATTTTCGACTTGCGTTCAGCTCACAAAAAACGAGTTGAGAAATGGAGCTCAGGGGCACAGCAATTCACAAACTGGCAGAGTGATAAAGGACAACTATCGTCCAAAAATCTGTTGAGGGAAGTCAACGAGGCGGACTTGAAAGCGAGGCAAAATAGCAGGAAATAGATTTCAAGAGGTACCTTGGAATCGCCTGTAAAGCACAGGAAGAGGGGCACAACTTGGACAATGGTGCACTTGGCCAAAAAGGGCGTATGCGTTTTCTCCTGAATATATTCAGGAGAAAACGCATACGCCCTTTTTGGCCAAGCAAGCAAGCGGGCAATGCAAATCTGCACTACAAAGAAGTATCACTTCCCACCGGTCAAAAGGGACATCCACAAAATGTGTAAAAACCAGAAAGGCAAGACAGGCCCTGGAGAACTGGGAGCCTTGTTATGCTGATGGGCGGGATGTAAATTGCCAACTGCCTCACTGGAGGAGTGCATTGTGTTCCCTAAAACAAGTAAACAACAGAGCTACAGAGCCAAGGCCACTTCCAGTCTAGGGAATATACCTTGGGAAAACTGAAAATCAATAAGAAAGAGCCACCTCCAAATTTAGGGCTGCACTGACTACAAGAACCTCAACTTGGGTACACCTTAAATATCCCAGGAAATATAAAAATGGTTCAAAACATTGTGGTACTTACGTAGGATGGAATATCCCTCAGCCATGAAATCAATGTCATAAGACCAGTAGCAGCAAAGTGAGTGGATTCAGGTACGATGATTCTAAGTGAAATAAGTCACACAGAAAAAGAAACTTATCATAAGATATCACTTATGAAGATCCTGTAAACATGGCTACACGTGAACTGAGTTAGGAAAGAGAACAGAGTCTCACATTTAGAAAACACTCTTATGCCTGCATAAAGGGGAAGGAGAGGTGGGGTGATGCATAAAACCAGAGTTTGATATAAGCACAGGGACTGTTCCAAAAACCAACTTTGGAATAGACAAGACCTACACCTTCCTCAGTGAAAGAGACTCAAAACCCCATATTTCCCGCAGAGGAATATATCTGATTAGTAAGAATCTTAAAACCTATGTATTGATATGACTCCATAAGGGAATCAAGTGTGTCTAGAGTGGCATAAACATGGCAGCGAGAATCAGCTCAAACCCACTAGAAAAAGGAATTTCAAAAGCAAAACCAAAAAACAGGGAAATTCTTTACAATTCCTTCAGGGTGTCTGAGGAAACCTGGAAAGACCCTATCTAAAATGACAGCTGGATGTGGCATAAGGCTGGACACTTGGGACTGAGAGGATTGGTGAGATTGGGTGAGCAAATGCAGACCCTTTCAAGCAATAATGCATGGCCCCCATTCCATGGGTCCCAACTCTCCATGTTCAAGGGAATATTACTACAGCTATAACATGTACAGGAAACCTAGAGAATGGACACACTGTGAATACGAAAGGTTTCTAAAACTCAACGAATAGTCCCTCTCCTGGTGCTCCAGTTTGACTTTCCAACTGCCTTACTATCAATCTCCCAACTTGGAGAGACAGGCCCTTTAACCTCCTGGTTTGCACAGGTTCCCAATTTGGCAGAGGATGGAAGGGACGAGGGAGAACCCATGAGAGAGTAGCTGTTAGGCATTTGGACGGGCACATGTCACTCTAATTTCCCGGCAGGAAGAAGAATTAACCAAAGTCTCAGCCACCCACCGGGAACCAGTATAGGACATGATCCAAAATTTTGGACTTGCGTTCAGCTCACAAAAAAAGAGTTGAGAAATGGAGCTCAGGAGCACAGCAATTCACAAACTGGCAGAGTGATAAAGGACAACTATCGTCCAAAAATCTGTTGAGGGAAGTCAACGAGGCGGACTTGAAAGTGAGGCAAAATAGCAGGAAACAGATTTCAAGAGGTACGTTGGAATCGCCTGTAAAGCACAGGAAGAGGGGCACAACTTGGACAATGGTGCACTTGGCCAAAAAGGGCGTCTGCGTTTTCTCCTGAATATATTCAGGAGAAAACGCATACGCCCTTTTTGGCCAAGCAAGCAAGCGGGCAATGCAAATCTGCACTACAAAGAAGTATCACTTCCCACCGGTCCAAAGGGACATCCACAAAATGTGTAAAAACCAGAAAGGCAAGACAGGCCCTGGAGAACAGGGAGCCTTGTTATGCTGATGGGCGGGATGTAAATTGCCAACTGCCTCACTGGAGGAGTGCATTGTGTTCCCTAAAACAAGTAAACAACAGAGCTACAGAGCCAAGGCCACTTCCAGTCTAGGGAATATACCTGGGGAAAACTGAAAATCAATAAGAATGAGCCACCTCCAAATTTAGGGCTGCACTGACTACAAGAACCTCAACTTGGGTACACCTTAAATATCCCAGGAAATATAAAAATGGTTCAAAATATTGTGGTACTTACGTACGATGGAATATCCCTCAGCCATGAAATCAATGTCATAAGACCAATAGCAGCAAAGTGAGTGGATTCAGGTACGATGATTCTAAGTGAAATAAGTCACACAGAAAAAGAAACTTATCATAAGATATCACTTAGGAAGATCCTGTAAACATGGCTACACGTGAACTGAGTTAGGAAAGAGAACAGAGTCTCACATTTAGAAAACACTCTTATGCCTGCATAAAGGGGAAGGAGAGGTGGGGTGATGCATAAAACCAGAGTTTGATATAAGCACAGGGACCGTTCCAAAAACCAACTTTGGAATAGACAAGACCGACACCTTCCTCAGTGAAAGAGACTCAAAACCCCATATTTCCCGCAGAGGTATATATCTGACTAGTAAGAATCTTAAAACCTATGTATTGATATGTCTCCATAAGGGAATCAAGTGTGTCTAGAGTGGCATAAACATGGCAGCGAGAATCAGCTCAAACCCACTATAAAAAGGAATTTCAAAAGCAAAACCAAAAAACAGGGAAATTCTTTACAATTCCTTCAGGGTGTCTGAGGAAACCTGGAAAGACCCTGTCTACAATGACAGCTGGATGTGGCATAAGGCTGGACACTTGGGACTGAGAGGATTGGTGAGATTGGGTGAGCAAATGCAGACCCTTTCAAGCAATAATGCATGGCCCCCATTCCATGGGTCCCAACTCTCCAGGTTCAAGGGAATATTACTACAGCTATAACATGTACAGGAAACCTAGAGAATGGACACACTGTGAATACGAAAGGTTTCTAAAACTCAACGAATAGTCCCTCTCCTGGTGCTCCAGTTTGACTTTCCAACTGCCTTACTATCAATCTCCCAACTTGGAGAGACAGGCCCTTTAACCTCCTGGTTTGCACAGGTTCCCAATTTGGCAGAGGATGGAAGGGACGAGGGAGAACCCATGAGAGAGTAGCTGTTAGGCATTTGGACGGGCACATGTCACTCTAATTTCCCGGCAGGAAGAAGAATTAACCAAAGTCTCAGCCACCCACCGGGAACCAGTATAGGACATGATCCAAAATTTTGGACTTGCGTTCAGCTCACAAAAAACGAGTTGAGAAATGGAGCTCAGGGGCACAGCAATTCACAAACTGGCAGAGTGATAAAGGACAACTATCGTCCAAAAATCTGTTGAGGGAAGTCAACGAGGCGGACTTGAAAGCGAGGCAAAATAACAGGAAATAGATTTCAAGAGGTACGTTGGAATCGCCTGTAAAGCACAGGAAGAGGGGCACAACTTGGACAATGGTGCACTTGGCCAAAAAAGGGCGTATTCGTTTTCTCCTGAATATATTCAGGAGAAAACGCATATGCCCATTTTTGGCCAAGCAAGTAAGCGGGCAATGCAAATCTGCACTACAAAGAAGTATCATTTCCCACCGGTCAAAAGGGACATCCACAAAATGTGTAAAAACCAGAAAGGCAAGACAGGCCCTGGAGAACTGGGAGCCTTGTTATGCTGATGGGCGGTATGTAAATTGCCAACTGCCTCACTGGAGGAGTGCATTGTGTTCCCTAAAACAAGTAAACAACAGAGCTACAGATCCAAGGCCACTTCCAGTCTAGGGAATATACCTTGGGAAAACTGAAAATCAATAAGAAAGAGCCACCTCCAAATTTAGGGCTGCACTGACTACAAGAACCTCAACTTGGGTACACCTTAAATATCCCAGGAAATATAAAAATGGTTCAAAACATTGTGGTACTTACGTACGATGGAATATCCCTCAGCCATGAAATCAATGTCATAAGACCAGTAGCAGCATTGTGAGTGGATTCAGGTACGATGATTCTAAGTGAAATAAGTCACACAGAAAAAGAAACTTATCATAAGATATCACTTATGAAGATCCTGTAAACATGGCTACATGTGAACTGAGTTAGGAAAGAGAACAGAGTCTCACATTTAGAAAACACTCTTATGCCTGCATAAAGGGGAAGGAGAGGTGGGGTGATGCATAAAACCAGAGTTTGATATAAGCACAGGGACCGTTCCAAAAACCAACTTTGGAATAGACAAGACCTACACCTTCCTCAGTGAAAGAGACTCAAAACCCCATATTTCCCGCAGAGGAATATATCTGACTAGTAAGAATCTTAAAACCTATGTATTGATATGACTCCATAAGGGAATCAAGTGTGTCTAGAGTGGCATAAACATGGCAGCGAGAATCAGCTCAAACCCACTATAAAAAGGAATTTCAAAAGCAAAACCAAAAAACAGGGAAATTCTTTACAATTCCTTCAGGGTGTCTGAGGAAACCTGGAAAGACCCTATCTACAATGACAGCTGGATGTGGCATAAGGCTGGACACTTGGGACTGAGAGGATTGGTGAGATTGGGTGAGCAAATGCAGACCCTTTCAAGCAATAATGCATGGCCCCCATTCCATGGGTCCCAACTCTCCAGGTTCAAGGGAATATTACTACAGCTATAACATGTACAGGAAACCTAGAGAATGGACACACTGTGAATACGAAAGGTTTCTAAAACTCAACGAATAGTCCCTCTCCTGGTGCTCCAGTTTGACTTTCCAACTGCCTTACTATCAATCTCCCAACTTGGAGAGACAGGCCCTTTAACCTCCTGGTTTGCACAGGTTCCCAATTTGGCAGAGGATGGAAGGGACGAGGGAGAACCCATGAGAGAGTAGCTGTTAGGCATTTGGACGGGCACATGTCACTCTAATTTCCCGGCAGGAAGAAGAATTAACCAAAGTCTCATCCACCCACCGGGAACCAGTATAGGACATGATCCAAAATTTTCGACTTGCGTTCAGCTCACAAAAAACGAGTTGAGAAATGGAGCTCAGGGGCACAGCAATTCACAAACTGGCAGAGTGATAAAGGACAACTATCGTCCAAAAATCTGTTGAGGGAAGTCAACGAGGCGGACTTGAAAGCGAGGCAAAATAGCAGGAAATAGATTTCAAGAGGTACCTTGGAATCGCCTGTAAAGCACAGGAAGAGGGGCACAACTTGAACAATGGTGCACTTGGCCAAAAAGGGCGTATGCGTTTTCTCCTGAATATATTCAGGAGAAAATGCATACGCCCTTTTTGGCCAAGCAAGCAAGCGGGCAATGCAAATCTGCACTACAAAGAAGTATCACTTCCCACCGGTCAAAAGGGACATCCACAAAATGTGTAAAAACCAGAAAGGCAAGACAGGCCCTGGAGAACTGGGAGCCTTGTTATGCTGATGGGCGGGATGTAAATTGCCAACTGCCTCACTGGAGGAGTGCATTGTGTTCCCTAAAACAAGTAAACAACAGAGCTACAGAGCCAAGGCCACTTCCAGTCTAGGGAATATACCTTGGGAAAACTGAAAATCAATAAGAAAGAGCCACCTCCAAATTTAGGGCTGCACTGACTACAAGAACCTCAACTTGGGTACACCTTAAATATCCCAGGAAATATAAAAATGGTTCAAAACATTGTGGTACTTACGTAGGATGGAATATCCCTCAGCCATGAAATCAATGTCATAAGACCAGTAGCAGCAAAGTGAGTGGATTCAGGTACGATGATTCTAAGTGAAATAAGTCACACAGAAAAAGAAACTTATCATAAGATATCACTTATGAAGATCCTGTAAACATGGCTACACGTGAACTGAGTTAGGAAAGAGAACAGAGTCTCACATTTAGAAAACACTCTTATGCCTGCATAAAGGGGAAGGAGAGGTGGGGTGATGCATAAAACCAGAGTTTGATATAAGCACAGGGACCGTTCCAAAAACCAACTTTGGAATAGACAAGACCTACACCTTCCTCAGTGAAAGAGACTCAAAACCCCATATTTCCCGCAGAGGAATATATCTGACTAGTAAGAATCTTAAAACCTATGTATTGATATGACTCCATAAGGGAATCAAGTGTGTCTAGAGTGGCATAAACATGGCAGCGAGAATCAGCTCAAACCCACTATAAAAAGGAATTTCAAAAGCAAAACCAAAAAACAGGGAAATTCTTTACAATTCCTTCAGGGTGTCTGAGGAAACCTGGAAAGACCCTATCTAAAATGACAGCTGGATGTGGCATAAGGCTGGACACTTGGGACTGAGAGGATTGGTGAGATTGGGTGAGCAAATGCAGACCCTTTCAAGCAATAATGCATGGCCCCCATTCCATGGGTCCCAACTCTCCATGTTCAAGGGAATATTACTACAGCTATAACATGTACAGGAAACCTAGAGAATGGACACACTGTGAATACGAAAGGTTTCTAAAACTCAACGAATAGTCCCTCTCCTGGTGCTCCAGTTTGACTTTCCAACTGCCTTACTATCAATCTCCCAACTTGGAGAGACAGGCCCTTTAACCTCCTGGTTTGCACAGGTTCCCAATTTGGCAGAGGATGGAAGGGACGAGGGAGAACCCATGAGAGAGTAGCTGTTAGGCATTTGGACGGGCACATGTCACTCTAATTTCCCGGCAGGAAGAAGAATTAACCAAAGTCTCAGCCACCCACCGGGAACCAGTATAGGACATGATCCAAAATTTTGGACTTGCGTTCAGCTCACAAAAAAAGAGTTGAGAAATGGAGCTCAGGGGCACAGCAATTCACAAACTGGCAGAGTGATAAAGGACAACTATCGTCCAAAAATCTGTTGAGGGAAGTCAACGAGGCGGACTTGAAAGTGAGGCAAAATAGCAGGAAACAGATTTCAAGAGGTACGTTGAAATCGCCTGTAAAGCACAGGAAGAGGGGCACAACTTGGACAATGGTGCACTTGGCCAAAAAGGGCGTATGCGTTTTCTCCTGAATATATTCAGGAGAAAACGCATATGCCCTTTTTGGCCAAGCAAGCAAGCGGGCAATGCAAATCTGCACTACAAAGAAGTATCACTTCCCACCGGTCAAAAGGGACATCCACAAAATGTGTAAAAATCAGAAAGGCAAGACAGGCCCTGGAGAACTGGGAGCCTTGTTATGCTGATGGGCGGGATATAAACTGCCAACTGCCTCACTGGAGGAGTGCATTGTGTTCCCTAAAACAAGTAAACAACAGAGCTACAGAGCCAAGGCCACTTCCAGTCTAGGGAATATACCTTGGGAAAACTGAAAATCAATAAGAAAGAGCCACCTCCAAATTTAGGGCTGCACTGACTACAAGAACCTCAAATTGGGTACACCTTAAATATCCCAGGAAATATAAAAATGGTTCAAAACATTGTGGTACTTACGTACGATGGAATATCCCTCAGCCATGAAATCAATGTCATAAGACCAGTAGCAGCATTGTGAGTGGATTCAGGTACGATGATTCTAAGTGAAATAAGTCACACAGAAAAAGAAACTTATCATAAGATATCACTTATGAAGATCCTGTAAACATGGCTACATGTGAACTGAGTTAGGAAAGAGAACAGAGTCTCACATTTAGAAAACACTCTTATGCCTGCATAAAGGGGAAGGAGAGGTGGGGTGATGCATAAAACCAGAGTTTGATATAAGCACAGGGACCGTTCCAAAAACCAACTTTGGAATAGACAAGACCTACACCTTCCTCAGTGAAAGAGACTCAAAACCCCATATTTCCCGCAGAGGAATATATCTGACTAGTAAGAATCTTAAAACCTATGTATTGATATGACTCCATAAGGGAATCAAGTGTGTCTAGAGTGGCATAAACATGGCAGCGAGAATCAGCTCAAACCCACTATAAAAAGGAATTTCAAAAGCAAAACCAAAAAACAGGGAAATTCTTTACAATTCCTTCAGGGTGTCTGAGGAAACCTGGAAAGACCCTATCTACAATGACAGCTGGATGTGGCATAAGGCTGGACACTTGGGACTGAGAGGATTGGTGAGATTGGGTGAGCAAATGCAGACCCTTTCAAGCAATAATGCATGGCCCCCATTCCATGGGTCCCAACTCTCCAGGTTCAAGGGAATATTACTACAGCTATAACATGTACAGGAAACCTAGAGAATGGACACACTGTGAATACGAAAGGTTTCTAAAACTCAACGAATAGTCCCTCTCCTGGTGCTCCAGTTTGACTTTCCAACTGCCTTACTATCAATCTCCCAACTTGGAGAGACAGGCCCTTTAACCTCCTGGTTTGCACAGGTTCCCAATTTGGCAGAGGATGGAAGGGACGAGGGAGAACCCATGAGAGAGTAGCTGTTAGGCATTTGGACGGGCACATGTCACTCTAATTTCCCGGCAGGAAGAAGAATTAACCAAAGTCTCATCCACCCACCGGGAACCAGTATAGGACATGATCCAAAATTTTCGACTTGCGTTCAGCTCACAAAAAACGAGTTGAGAAATGGAGCTCAGGGGCACAGCAATTCACAAACTGGCAGAGTGATAAAGGACAACTATCGTCCAAAAATCTGTTGAGGGAAGTCAACGAGGCGGACTTGAAAGCGAGGCAAAATAGCAGGAAATAGATTTCAAGAGGTACCTTGGAATCGCCTGTAAAGCACAGGAAGAGGGGCACAACTTGAACAATGGTGCACTTGGCCAAAAAGGGCGTATGCGTTTTCTCCTGAATATATTCAGGAGAAAATGCATACGCCCTTTTTGGCCAAGCAAGCAAGCGGGCAATGCAAATCTGCACTACAAAGAAGTATCACTTCCCACCGGTCAAAAGGGACATCCACAAAATGTGTAAAAACCAGAAAGGCAAGACAGGCCCTGGAGAACTGGGAGCCTTGTTATGCTGATGGGCGGGATGTAAATTGCCAACTGCCTCACTGGAGGAGTGCATTGTGTTCCCTAAAACAAGTAAACAACAGAGCTACAGAGCCAAGGCCACTTCCAGTCTAGGGAATATACCTTGGGAAAACTGAAAATCAATAAGAAAGAGCCACCTCCAAATTTAGGGCTGCACTGACTACAAGAACCTCAACTTGGGTACACCTTAAATATCCCAGGAAATATAAAAATGGTTCAAAACATTGTGGTACTTACGTAGGATGGAATATCCCTCAGCCATGAAATCAATGTCATAAGACCAGTAGCAGCAAAGTGAGTGGATTCAGGTACGATGATTCTAAGTGAAATAAGTCACACAGAAAAAGAAACTTATCATAAGATATCACTTATGAAGATCCTGTAAACATGGCTACACGTGAACTGAGTTAGGAAAGAGAACAGAGTCTCACATTTAGAAAACACTCTTATGCCTGCATAAAGGGGAAGGAGAGGTGGGGTGATGCATAAAACCAGAGTTTGATATAAGCACAGGGACCGTTCCAAAAACCAACTTTGGAATAGACAAGACCTACACCTTCCTCAGTGAAAGAGACTCAAAACCCCATATTTCCCGCAGAGGAATATATCTGACTAGTAAGAATCTTAAAACCTATGTATTGATATGACTCCATAAGGGAATCAAGTGTGTCTAGAGTGGCATAAACATGGCAGCGAGAATCAGCTCAAACCCACTATAAAAAGGAATTTCAAAAGCAAAACCAAAAAACAGGGAAATTCTTTACAATTCCTTCAGGGTGTCTGAGGAAACCTGGAAAGACCCTATCTAAAATGACAGCTGGATGTGGCATAAGGCTGGACACTTGGGACTGAGAGGATTGGTGAGATTGGGTGAGCAAATGCAGACCCTTTCAAGCAATAATGCATGGCCCCCATTCCATGGGTCCCAACTCTCCATGTTCAAGGGAATATTACTACAGCTATAACATGTACAGGAAACCTAGAGAATGGACACACTGTGAATACGAAAGGTTTCTAAAACTCAACGAATAGTCCCTCTCCTGGTGCTCCAGTTTGACTTTCCAACTGCCTTACTATCAATCTCCCAACTTGGAGAGACAGGCCCTTTAACCTCCTGGTTTGCACAGGTTCCCAATTTGGCAGAGGATGGAAGGGACGAGGGAGAACCCATGAGAGAGTAGCTGTTAGGCATTTGGACGGGCACATGTCACTCTAATTTCCCGGCAGGAAGAAGAATTAACCAAAGTCTCAGCCACCCACCGGGAACCAGTATAGGACATGATCCAAAATTTTGGACTTGCGTTCAGCTCACAAAAAAAGAGTTGAGAAATGGAGCTCAGGGGCACAGCAATTCACAAACTGGCAGAGTGATAAAGGACAACTATCGTCCAAAAATCTGTTGAGGGAAGTCAACGAGGCGGACTTGAAAGTGAGGCAAAATAGCAGGAAACAGATTTCAAGAGGTACGTTGAAATCGCCTGTAAAGCACAGGAAGAGGGGCACAACTTGGACAATGGTGCACTTGGCCAAAAAGGGCGTATGCGTTTTCTCCTGAATATATTCAGGAGAAAACGCATATGCCCTTTTTGGCCAAGCAAGCAAGCGGGCAATGCAAATCTGCACTACAAAGAAGTATCACTTCCCACCGGTCAAAAGGGACATCCACAAAATGTGTAAAAATCAGAAAGGCAAGACAGGCCCTGGAGAACTGGGAGCCTTGTTATGCTGATGGGCGGGATATAAACTGCCAACTGCCTCACTGGAGGAGTGCATTGTGTTCCCTAAAACAAGTAAACAACAGAGCTACAGAGCCAAGGCCACTTCCAGTCTAGGGAATATACCTTGGGAAAACTGAAAATCAATAAGAAAGAGCCACCTCCAAATTTAGGGCTGCACTGACTACAAGAACCTCAAATTGGGTACACCTTAAATATCCCAGGAAATATAAAAATGGTTCAAAACATTGTGGTACTTACGTACGATGGAATATCCCTCAGCCATGAAATCAATGTCATAAGACCAGTAGCAGCATTGTGAGTGGATTCAGGTACGATGATTCTAAGTGAAATAAGTCACACAGAAAAAGAAACTTATCATAAGATATCACTTATGAAGATCCTGTAAACATGGCTACATGTGAACTGAGTTAGGAAAGAGAACAGAGTCTCACATTTAGAAAACACTCTTATGCCTGCATAAAGGGGAAGGAGAGGTGGGGTGATGCATAAAACCAGAGTTTGATATAAGCACAGGGACCGTTCCAAAAACCAACTTTGGAATAGACAAGACCTACACCTTCCTCAGTGAAAGAGACTCAAAACCCCATATTTCCCGCAGAGGAATATATCTGACTAGTAAGAATCTTAAAACCTATGTATTGATATGACTCCATAAGGGAATCAAGTGTGTCTAGAGTGGCATAAACATGGCAGCGAGAATCAGCTCAAACCCACTATAAAAAGGAATTTCAAAAGCAAAACCAAAAAACAGGGAAATTCTTTACAATTCCTTCAGGGTGTCTGAGGAAACCTGGAAAGACCCTATCTACAATGACAGCTGGATGTGGCATAAGGCTGGACACTTGGGACTGAGAGGATTGGTGAGATTGGGTGAGCAAATGCAGACCCTTTCAAGCAATAATGCATGGCCCCCATTCCATGGGTCCCAACTCTCCAGGTTCAAGGGAATATTACTACAGCTATAACATGTACAGGAAACCTAGAGAATGGACACACTGTGAATACGAAAGGTTTCTAAAACTCAACGAATAGTCCCTCTCCTGGTGCTCCAGTTTGACTTTCCAACTGCCTTACTATCAATCTCCCAACTTGGAGAGACAGGCCCTTTAACCTCCTGGTTTGCACAGGTTCCCAATTTGGCAGAGGATGGAAGGGACGAGGGAGAACCCATGAGAGAGTAGCTGTTAGGCATTTGGACGGGCACATGTCACTCTAATTTCCCGGCAGGAAGAAGAATTAACCAAAGTCTCATCCACCCACCGGGAACCAGTATAGGACATGATCCAAAATTTTCGACTTGCGTTCAGCTCACAAAAAACGAGTTGAGAAATGGAGCTCAGGGGCACAGCAATTCACAAACTGGCAGAGTGATAAAGGACAACTATCGTCCAAAAATCTGTTGAGGGAAGTCAACGAGGCGGACTTGAAAGCGAGGCAAAATAGCAGGAAATAGATTTCAAGAGGTACCTTGGAATCGCCTGTAAAGCACAGGAAGAGGGGCACAACTTGGACAATGGTGCACTTGGCCAAAAAGGGCGTATGCGTTTTCTCCTGAATATATTCAGGAGAAAACGCATACGCCCTTTTTGGCCAAGCAAGCAAGCGGGCAATGCAAATCTGCACTACAAAGAAGTATCACTTCCCACCGGTCAAAAGGGACATCCACAAAATGTGTAAAAACCAGAAAGGCAAGACAGGCCCTGGAGAACTGGGAGCCTTGTTATGCTGATGGGCGGGATGTAAATTGCCAACTGCCTCACTGGAGGAGTGCATTGTGTTCCCTAAAACAAGTAAACAACAGAGCTACAGAGCCAAGGCCACTTCCAGTCTAGGGAATATACCTTGGGAAAACTGAAAATCAATAAGAAAGAGCCACCTCCAAATTTAGGGCTGCACTGACTACAAGAACCTCAACTTGGGTACACCTTAAATATCCCAGGAAATATAAAAATGGTTCAAAACATTGTGGTACTTACGTACGATGGAATATCCCTCAGCCATGAAATCAATGTCATAAGACCAGTAGCAGCAAAGTGAGTGGATTCAGGTACGATGATTCTAAGTGAAATAAGTCACACAGAAAAAGAAACTTATCATAAGATATCACTTATGAAGATCCTGTAAACATGGCTACACGTGAACTGAGTTAGGAAAGAGAACAGAGTCTCACATTTAGAAAACACTCTTATGCCTGCATAAAGGGGAAGGAGAGGTGGGGTGATGCATAAAACCAGAGTTTGATATAAGCACAGGGACTGTTCCAAAAACCAACTTTGGAATAGACAAGACCTACACCTTCCTCAGTGAAAGAGACTCAAAACCCCATATTTCCCGCAGAGGAATATATCTGATTAGTAAGAATCTTAAAACCTATGTATTGATATGACTCCATAAGGGAATCAAGTGTGTCTAGAGTGGCATAAACATGGCAGCGAGAATCAGCTCAAACCCACTAGAAAAATGAATTTCAAAAGCAAAACCAAAAAACAGGGAAATTCTTTACAATTCCTTCAGGGTGTCTGAGGAAACCTGGAAAGACCCTATCTAAAATGACAGCTGGATGTGGCATAAGGCTGGACACTTGGGACTGAGAGGATTGGTGAGATTGGGTGAGCAAATGCAGACCCTTTCAAGCAATAATGCATGGCCCCCATTCCATGGGTCCCAACTCTCCATGTTCAAGGGAATATTACTACAGCTATAACATGTACAGGAAACCTAGAGAATGGACACACTGTGAATACGAAAGGTTTCTAAAACTCAACGAATAGTCCCTCTCCTGGTGCTCCAGTTTGACTTTCCAACTGCCTTACTATCAATCTCCCAACTTGGAGAGACAGGCCCTTTAACCTCCTGGTTTGCACAGGTTCCCAATTTGGCAGAGGATGGAAGGGACGAGGGAGAACCCATGAGAGAGTAGCTGTTAGGCATTTGGATGGGCACATGTCACTCTAATTTCCCGGCAGGAAGAAGAATTAACCAAAGTCTCAGCCACCCACCGGGAACCAGTATAGGACATGATCCAAAATTTTGGACTTGCGTTCAGCTCACAAAAAAAGAGTTGAGAAATGGAGCTCAGGAGCACAGCAATTCACAAACTGGCAGAGTGATAAAGGACAACTATCGTCCAAAAATCTGTTGAGGGAAGTCAACGAGGCGGACTTGAAAGTGAGGCAAAATAGCAGGAAACAGATTTCAAGAGGTACGTTGGAATCGCCTGTAAAGCACAGGAAGAGGGGCACAACTTGGACAATGGTGCACTTGGCCAAAAAGGGCGTCTGCGTTTTCTCCTGAATATATTCAGGAGAAAACGCATACGCCCTTTTTGGCCAAGCAAGCAAGCGGGCAATGCAAATCTGCACTACAAAGAAGTATCACTTCCCACCGGTCCAAAGGGACATCCACAAAATGTGTAAAAACCAGAAAGGCAAGACAGGCCCTGGAGAACAGGGAGCCTTGTTATGCTGATGGGCGGGATGTAAATTGCCAACTGCCTCACTGGAGGAGTGCATTGTGTTCCCTAAAACAAGTAAACAACAGAGCTACAGAGCCAAGGCCACTTCCAGTCTAGGGAATATACCTGGGGAAAACTGAAAATCAATAAGAATGAGCCACCTCCAAATTTAGGGCTGCACTGACTACAAGAACCTCAACTTGGGTACACCTTAAATATCCCAGGAAATATAAAAATGGTTCAAAATATTGTGGTACTTACGTACGATGGAATATCCCTCAGCCATGAAATCAATGTCATAAGACCAATAGCAGCAAAGTGAGTGGATTCAGGTACGATGATTCTAAGTGAAATAAGTCACACAGAAAAAGAAACTTATCATAAGATATCACTTAGGAAGATCCTGTAAACATGGCTACACGTGAACTGAGTTAGGAAAGAGAACAGAGTCTCACATTTAGAAAACACTCTTATGCCTGCATAAAGGGGAAGGAGAGGTGGGGTGATGCATAAAACCAGAGTTTGATATAAGCACAGGGACCGTTCCAAAAACCAACTTTGGAATAGACAAGACCGACACCTTCCTCAGTGAAAGAGACTCAAAACCCCATATTTCCCGCAGAGGTATATATCTGACTAGTAAGAATCTTAAAACCTATGTATTGATATGTCTCCATAAGGGAATCAAGTGTGTCTAGAGTGGCATAAACATGGCAGCGAGAATCAGCTCAAACCCACTATAAAAAGGAATTTCAAAAGCAAAACCAAAAAACAGGGAAATTCTTTACAATTCCTTCAGGGTGTCTGAGGAAACCTGGAAAGACCCTGTCTACAATGACAGCTGGATGTGGCATAAGGCTGGACACTTGGGACTGAGAGGATTGGTGAGATTGGGTGAGCAAATGCAGACCCTTTCAAGCAATAATGCATGGCCCCCATTCCATGGGTCCCAACTCTCCAGGTTCAAGGGAATATTACTACAGCTATAACATGTACAGGAAACCTAGAGAATGGACACACTGTGAATACGAAAGGTTTCTAAAACTCAACGAATAGTCCCTCTCCTGGTGCTCCAGTTTGACTTTCCAACTGCCTTACTATCAATCTCCCAACTTGGAGAGACAGGCCCTTTAACCTCCTGGTTTGCACAGGTTCCCAATTTGGCAGAGGATGGAAGGGACGAGGGAGAACCCATGAGAGAGTAGCTGTTAGGCATTTGGACGGGCACATGTCACTCTAATTTCCCGGCAGGAAGAAGAATTAACCAAAGTCTCAGCCACCCACCGGGAACCAGTATAGGACATGATCCAAAATTTTGGACTTGCGTTCAGCTCACAAAAAACGAGTTGAGAAATGGAGCTCAGGGGCACAGCAATTCACAAACTGGCAGAGTGATAAAGGACAACTATCGTCCAAAAATCTGTTGAGGGAAGTCAACGAGGCGGACTTGAAAGCGAGGCAAAATAACAGGAAATAGATTTCAAGAGGTACGTTGGAATCGCCTGTAAAGCACAGGAAGAGGGGCACAACTTGGACAATGGTGCACTTGGCCAAAAAAGGGCGTATTCGTTTTCTCCTGAATATATTCAGGAGAAAACGCATATGCCCATTTTTGGCCAAGCAAGTAAGCGGGCAATGCAAATCTGCACTACAAAGAAGTATCATTTCCCACCGGTCAAAAGGGACATCCACAAAATGTGTAAAAACCAGAAAGGCAAGACAGGCCCTGGAGAACTGGGAGCCTTGTTATGCTGATGGGCGGTATGTAAATTGCCAACTGCCTCACTGGAGGAGTGCATTGTGTTCCCTAAAACAAGTAAACAACAGAGCTACAGATCCAAGGCCACTTCCAGTCTAGGGAATATACCTTGGGAAAACTGAAAATCAATAAGAAAGAGCCACCTCCAAATTTAGGGCTGCACTGACTACAAGAACCTCAACTTGGGTACACCTTAAATATCCCAGGAAATATAAAAATGGTTCAAAATATTGTGGTACTTACGTACGATGGAATATCCCTCAGCCATGAAATCAATGTCATAAGACCAGTAGCAGCAAAGTGAGTGGATTCAGGTACGATGATTCTAAGTGAAATAAGTCACACAGAAAAAGAAACTTATCATAAGATATCACTTATGAAGATCCTGTAAACATGGCTACACGTGAACTGAGTTAGGAAAGAGAACAGAGTCTCACATTTAGAAAACACTCTTATGCCTGCATAAAGGGGAAGGAGAGGTGGGGTGATGCATAAAACCAGAGTTTGATATAAGCACAGGGACCGTTCCAAAAACCAACTTTGGAATTGACAAGACCGACACCTTCCTTAGTGAAAGAGACTCAAAACCCCATATTTCCCACAGAGGAATATATCTGACTAGTAAGAATCTTAAAACCTATGTATTGATATGTCTCCATAAGGGAATCAAGTGTGTCTAGAGTGGCATAAACATGGCAGCGAGAATCAGCTCAAACCCACTATAAAAAGGAATTTCAAAAGCAAAACCAAAAAACAGGGAAATTCTTTACAATTCCTTCAGGGTGTCTGAGGAAACCTGGAAAGACCCTATCTACAATGACAGCTGGATGTGGCATAAGGCTGGACACTTGGGACTGAGAGGATTGGTGAGATTGGGTGAGCAAATGCAGACCCTTTCAAGCAATAATGCATGGCCCCCATTCCATGGGTCCCAACTCTCCAGGTTCAAGGGAATATTACTACAGCTATAACATGTACAGGAAACCTAGAGAATGGACACACTGTGAATACGAAATGTTTCTAAAACTCAACGAATAGTCCCTCTCCTGGTGCTCCAGTTTGACTTTCCAACTGCCTTACTATCAATCTCCCAACTTGGAGAGACAGGCCCTTTAACCTCCTGGTTTGCACAGGTTCCCAATTTGGCAGAGGATGGAAGGGACGAGGGAGAACCCATGAGAGAGTAGCTGTTAGGCATTTGGACGGGCACATGTCACTCTAATTTCCCGGCAGGAAGAAGAATTAACCAAAGTCTCATCCACCCACCGGGAACCAGTATAGGACATGATCCAAAATTTTGGACTTGCGTTCAGCTCACAAAAAACGAGTTGAGAAATGGAGCTCAGGGGCACAGCAATTCACAAACTGGCAGAGTGATAAAGGACAACTATCGTCCAAAAATCTGTTGAGGGAAGTCAACGAGGCGGACTTGAAAGTGAGGCAAAATAGCAGGAAACAGATTTCAAGAGGTACGTTGGAATCGCCTGTAAAGCACAGGAAGAGGGGCACAACTTGGACAATGGTGCACTTGGCCAAAAAGGGCGTATGCGTTTTCTCCTGAATATATTCAGGAGAAAACGCATACGCCCTTTTTGGCCAAGCAAGCAAGCGGGCAATGCAAATCTGCACTACAAAGAAGTATCACTTCCCACCGGTCAAAAGGGACATCCACAAAATGTGTAAAAATCAGAAAGGCAAGACAGGCCCTGGAGAACTGGGAGCCTTGTTATGCTGATGTGCGGGATATAAACTGCCAACTGCCTCACTGGAGGAGTGCATTGTGTTCCCTAAAACAAGTAAACAACAGAGCTACAGAGCCAAGGCCACTTCCAGTCTAGGGAATATACCTTGGGAAAACTGAAAATCAATAAGAAAGAGCCACCTCCAAATTTAGGGCTGCACTGACTACAAGAACCTCAAATTGGGTACACCTTAAATATCCCAGGAAATATAAAAATGGTTCAAAACATTGTGGTACTTACGTACGATGGAATATCCCTCAGCCATGAAATCAATGTCATAAGACCAGTAGCAACAAAGTGAGTGGATTCAGGTACGATGATTCTAAGTGAAATAAGTCACACAGAAAAAGAAACTTATCATAAGATATCACTTATGAAGATCCTGTAAACATGGCTACACGTGAACTGAGTTAGGAAAGAGAACAGAGTCTCACATTTAGAAAACACTCTTATGCCTGCATAAAGGGGAAGGAGAGGTGGGGTGATGCATAAAACCAGAGTTTGATATAAGCACAGGGACCGTTCCAAAAACCAACTTTGGAATAGACAAGACCTACACCTTCCTCAGTGAAAGAGACTCAAAACCCCATATTTCCCGCAGAGGAATATATCTGACTAGTAAGAATCTTAAAACCTATGTATTGATATGACTCCATAAGGGAATCAAGTGTGTCTAGAGTGGCATAAACATGGCAGCGAGAATCAGCTCAAACCCACTATAAAAAGGAATTTCAAAAGCAAAACCAAAAAACAGGGAAATTCTTTACAATTCCTTCAGGGTGTCTGAGGAAACCTGGAAAGACCCTATCTACAATGACAGCTGGATGTGGCATAAGGCTGGACACTTGGGACTGAGAGGATTGGTGAGATTGGGTGAGCAAATGCAGACCCTTTCAAGCAATAATGCATGGCCCCCATTCCATGGGTCCCAACTCTCCAGGTTCAAGGGAATATTACTACAGCTATAACATGTACAGGAAACCTAGAGAATGGACACACTGTGAATATGAAAGGTTTCTAAAATTCAACGAATAGTCCCTCTCCTGGTGCTCCAGTTTGACTTTCCAACTGCCTTACTATCAATCTCCCAACTTGGAGAGACAGGCCCTTTAACCTCCTGGTTTGCACAGGTTCCCAATTTGGCAGAGGATGGAAGGGACGAGGGAGAACCCATGAGAGAGTAGCTGTTAGGCATTTGGACGGGCACATGTCACTCTAATTTCCCGGCAGGAAGAAAAATTAACCAAAGTCTCAGCCACCCACCGGGAACCAGTATAGGACATGATCCAAAATTTTGGACTTGCGTTCAGCTCACAAAAAACGAGTTGAGAAATGGAGCTCAGGGGCACAGCAATTCACAAACTGGCAGAGTGATAAAGGACAACTATCGTCCAAAAATCTGTTGAGGGAAGTCAACGAGGCGGACTTGAAAGCGAGGCAAAATAGCAGGAAATAGATTTCAAGAGGTACGTTGGAATCGCCTGTAAAGCACAGGAAGAGGGGCACAACTTGGACAATGGTGCACTTGGCCAAAAAAGGGCGTATGCGTTTTCTCCTGAATATATTCAGGAGAAAACGCATATGCCCCTTTTTGGCCAAGCAAGTAAGCGGGCAATGCAAATCTGCACTACAAAGAAGTATCATTTCCCACCGGTCAAAAGGGACATCCACAAAATGTGTAAAAACCAGAAAGGCAAGACAGGCCCTGGAGAACTGGGAGCCTTGTTATGCTGATGGGCGGTATGTAAATTGCCAACTGCCTCACTGGAGGAGTGCATTGTGTTCCCTAAAACAAGTAAACAACAGAGCTACAGAGCCAAGGCCACTTACAGTCTAGGGAATATACCTTGGGAAAACTGAAAATCAATAAGAAAGAGCCACCTCCAAATTTAGGGCTGCACTGACTACAAGAACCTCAACTTGGGTACACCTTAAATATCCCAGGAAATATAAAAATGGTTCAAAATATTGTGGTACTTACGTACGATGGAATATCCCTCAGCCATGAAATCAATGTCATAAGACCAGTAGCAGCAAAGTGAGTGGATTCAGTTACGATGATTCTAAGTGAAATAAGTCACACAGAAAAAGAAACTTATCATAAGATATCACTTATGAAGATCCTGTAAACATGGCTACACGTGAACTGAGTTAGGAAAGAGAACAGAGTCTCACATTTAGAAAACACTCTTATGCCTGCATAAAGGGGAAGGAGAGGTGGGGTGATGCATAAAACCAGAGTTTGATATAAGCACAGGGACCGTTCCAAAAACCAACTTTGGAATTGACAAGACCGACACCTTCCTTAGTGAAAGAGACTCAAAACCCCATATTTCCCACAGAGGAATATATCTGACTAGTAAGAATCTTAAAACCTATGTATTGATGTCTCCATAAGGGAATCAAGTGTGTCTAGAGTGGCATAAACATGGCAGCGAGAATCAGCTCAAACCCACTATAAAAAGGAATTTCAAAAGCAAAACCAAAAAACAGGGAAATTCTTTACAATTCCTTCAGGGTGTCTGAGGAAACCTGGAAAGACCCTATCTACAATGACAGCTGGATGTGGCATAAGGCTGGACACTTGGGACTGAGAGGATTGGTGAGATTGGGTGAGCAAATGCAGACCCTTTCAAGCAATAATGCATGGCCCCCATTCCATGGGTCCCAACTCTCCAGGTTCAAGGGAATATTACTACAGCTATAACATGTACAGGAAACCTAGAGAATGGACACACTGTGAATACGAAATGTTTCTAAAACTCAACGAATAGTCCCTCTCCTGGTGCTCCAGTTTGACTTTCCAACTGCCTTACTATCAATCTCCCAACTTGGAGAGACAGGCCCTTTAACCTCCTGGTTTGCACAGGTTCCCAATTTGGCAGAGGATGGAAGGGACGAGGGAGAACCCATGAGAGAGTAGCTGTTAGGCATTTGGACGGGCACATGTCACTCTAATTTCCCGGCAGGAAGAAGAATTAACCAAAGTCTCATCCACCCACCGGGAACCAGTATAGGACATGATCCAAAATTTTGGACTTGCGTTCAGCTCACAAAAAACGAGTTGAGAAATGGAGCTCAGGGGCACAGCAATTCACAAACTGGCAGAGTGATAAAGGACAACTATCGTCCAAAAATCTGTTGAGGGAAGTCAACGAGGCGGACTTGAAAGTGAGGCAAAATAGCAGGAAACAGATTTCAAGAGGTACGTTGGAATCGCCTGTAAAGCACAGGAAGAGGGGCACAACTTGGACAATGGTGCACTTGGCCAAAAAGGGCGTATGCGTTTTCTCCTGAATATATTCAGGAGAAAACGCATACGCCCTTTTTGGCCAAGCAAGCAAGCGGGCAATGCAAATCTGCACTACAAAGAAGTATCACTTCCCACCGGTCAAAAGGGACATCCACAAAATGTGTAAAAATCAGAAAGGCAAGACAGGCCCTGGAGAACTGGGAGCCTTGTTATGCTGATGGGCGGGATATAAACTGCCAACTGCCTCACTGGAGGAGTGCATTGTGTTCCCTAAAACAAGTAAACAACAGAGCTACAGAGCCAAGGCCACTTCCAGTCTAGGGAATATACCTTGGGAAAACTGAAAATCAATAAGAAAGAGCCACCTCCAAATTTAGGGCTGCACTGACTACAAGAACCTCAAATTGGGTACACCTTAAATATCCCAGGAAATATAAAAATGGTTCAAAACATTGTGGTACTTACGTACGATGGAATATCCCTCAGCCATGAAATCAATGTCATAAGACCAGTAGCAACAAAGTGAGTGGATTCAGGTACGATGATTCTAAGTGAAATAAGTCACACAGAAAAAGAAACTTATCATAAGATATCACTTATGAAGATCCTGTAAACATGGCTACACGTGAACTGAGTTAGGAAAGAGAACAGAGTCTCACATTTAGAAAACACTCTTATGCCTGCATAAAGGGGAAGGAGAGGTGGGGTGATGCATAAAACCAGAGTTTGATATAAGCACAGGGACCGTTCCAAAAACCAACTTTGGAATAGACAAGACCTACACCTTCCTCAGTGAAAGAGACTCAAAACCCCATATTTCCCGCAGAGGAATATATCTGACTAGTAAGAATCTTAAAACCTATGTATTGATATGACTCCATAAGGGAATCAAGTGTGTCTAGAGTGGCATAAACATGGCAGCGAGAATCAGCTCAAACCCACTATAAAAAGGAATTTCAAAAGCAAAACCAAAAAACAGGGAAATTCTTTACAATTCCTTCAGGGTGTCTGAGGAAACCTGGAAAGACCCTATCTACAATGACAGCTGGATGTGGCATAAGGCTGGACACTTGGGACTGAGAGGATTGGTGAGATTGGGTGAGCAAATGCAGACCCTTTCAAGCAATAATGCATGGCCCCCATTCCATGGGTCCCAACTCTCCAGGTTCAAGGGAATATTACTACAGCTATAACATGTACAGGAAACCTAGAGAATGGACACACTGTGAATACGAAAGGTTTCTAAAACTCAACGAATAGTCCCTCTCCTGGTGCTCCAGTTTGACTTTCCAACTGCCTTACTATCAATCTCCCAACTTGGAGAGACAGGCCCTTTAACCTCCTGGTTTGCACAGGTTCCCAATTTGGCAGAGGATGGAAGGGACGAGGGAGAACCCATGAGAGAGTAGCTGTTAGGCATTTGGACGGTCACATGTCACTCTAATTTCCCGGTAGGAAGAAGAATTAACCAAAGTCTCAGCCACCCACCGGGAACCAGTATAGGACATGATCCAAAATTTTGGACTTGCGTTCAGCTCACAAAAAACGAGTTGAGAAATGGAGCTCAGGGGCACAGCAATTCACAAACTGGCAGAGTGATAAAGGACAACTATCGTCCAAAAATCTGTTGAGGGAAGTCAACGAGGCGGACTTGAAAGCGAGGCAAAATAGCAGGAAACAGATTTCAAGAGGTACCTTGGAATCGCCTGTAAAGCACAGGAAGAGGGGCACAACTTGGACAATGGTGCACTTGGCCAAAAAGGGCGTATGCGTTTTCTCCTGAATATATTCAGGAGAAAACGCATACGCCCTTTTTGGCCATGCAAGCAAGCGGGCAATGCAAATCTGCACTACAAAGAAGTATCATTTCCCACCGGTCAAAAGGGACATCCACAAAATGTGTAAAAACCAGAAAGGCAAGACAGGCCCTGGAGAACTGGGAGCCTTGTTATGCTGATGGGCGGTATGTAAATTGCCAACTGCCTCACTGGAGGAGTGCATTGTGTTCCCTAAAACAAGTAAACAACAGAGCTACAGAGCCAAGGCCACTTCCAGTCTAGGGAATATACCTTGGGAAAACTGAAAATCAATAAGAAAGAGCCACCTCCAAATTTAGGGCTGCACTGACTACAAGAACCTCAACTTGGGTACACCTTAAATATCCCAGGAAATATAAAAATGGTTCAAAACATTGTGGTACTTACGTACGATGGAATATCCCTCAGCCATGAAATCAATGTCATAAGACCAGTAGCAGCAAAGTGAGTGGATTCAGGTACGATGATTCTAAGTGAAATAAGTCACACAGAAAAAGAAACTTATCATAAGATATCACTTATGAAGATCCTGTAAACATGGCTACACGTGAACTGAGTTAGGAAAGAGAACAGAGTCTCACATTTAGAAAACACTCTTATGCCTGCATAAAGGGGAAGGAGAGGTGGGGTGATGCATAAAACCAGAGTTTGATATAAGCACAGGGACCGTTTCAAAAACCAACTTTGGAACTGACAAGACTGACACCTTCCTCAGTGAAAGAGACTCAAAACCCCATATTTCCCACAGAGGAATATATCTGACTAGTAAGAATCTTAAAACCTATGTATTGATATGACTCCATAAGGGAATCAAGTGTGTCTAGAGTGGCATAAACATGGCAGCGAGAATCAGCTCAAACCCACTATAAAAAGGAATTTCAAAAGCAAAACCAAAAAACAGGGAAATTCTTTACAATTCCTTCAGGGTGTCTGAGGAAACCTGGAAAGACCCTATCTACAATGACAGCTGGATGTGGCATAAGGCTGGACACTTGGGACTGAGAGGTTTGGTGAGATTGGGTGAGCGAATGCAGACCCTTTCAAGCAATAATGCATGGCCCCCATTCCATGGGTCCCAACTCTCCAGGTTCAAGGGAATATTACTACAGCTATAACATGTACAGGAAACCTAGAGAATGGACACACTGTGAATACGAAAGGTTTCTAAAACTCAACGAATAGTCCCTCTCCTGGTGCTCCAGTTTGACTTTCCAACTGCCTTACTATCAATCTCCCAACTTGGAGAGACAGGCCCTTTAACCTCCTGGTTTGCACAGGTTCCCAATTTGCCAGAGGATGG
The DNA here is from genome assembly GCF_025265405.1 of Mesoplodon densirostris. Lineage (NCBI taxonomy): Eukaryota > Metazoa > Chordata > Mammalia > Artiodactyla > Ziphiidae > Mesoplodon > Mesoplodon densirostris. Next base: position 2,457,539 of record NW_026778200.1, on the reverse strand, counting down.
AAGGGACGAGGGAGAACCCATGAGAGAGTAGCTGTTAGGCATTTGGACGGGCACATGTCACTCTAATTTCCCGGCAGGAAGAAGAATTAACCAAAGTCTCAGCCACCCACCGGGAACCAGTATAGGACATGATCCAAAATTTTGGACTTGCGTTCAGCTCACAAAAAACGAGCTGAGAAATGGAGCTCAGGGGCACAGCAATTCACAAACTGGCAGAGTGATAAAGGACAACTATCGTCCAAAAATCTGTTGAGGGAAGTCAACGAGGCGGACTTGAAAGCGAGGCAAAATAGCAGGAAATAGATTTCAAGAGGTACGTTGGAATCGCCTGTAAAGCACAGGAAGAGGGGCACAACTTGGACAATGGTGCACTTGGCCAAAAAAGGGCGTATTCGTTTTCTCCTGAATATATTCAGGAGAAAACGCATATGCCCCTTTTTGGCCAAGCAAGTAAGCGGGCAATGCAAATCTGCACTACAAAGAAGTATCATTTCCCGCCGGTCAAAAGGGACATCCACAAAATGTGTAAAAACCAGAAAGGCAAGACAGGCCCTGGAGAACTGGGAGCCTTGTTATGCTGATGGGCGGTATGTAAATTGCCAACTGCCTCACTGGAGGAGTGCTTTGTGTTCCCTAAAACAAGTAAACAACAGAGCTACAGAGCCAAGGCCACTTCCAGTCTAGGGAATATACCTTGGGAAAACTGAAAATCAATAAGTAAGAGCCACCTCCAAATTTAGGGCTGCACTGACTACAAGAACCTCAACTTGGGTACACCTTAAATATCCCAGGAAATATAAAAATGGTTCAAAATATTGTGGTACTTACGTACGATGGAATATCCCTCAGCCATGAAATCAATGTCATAAGACCAGTAGCAGCAAAGTGAGTGGATTCAGGTACGATGATTCTAAGTGAAATAAGTCACACAGAAAAAGAAACTTATCATAAGATATCACTTATGAAGATCCTGTAAACATGGCTACACGTGAACTGAGTTAGGAAAGAGAACAGAGTCTCACATTTAGAAAACACTCTTATGCCTGCATAAAGGGGAAGGAGAGGTGGGGTGATGCATAAAACCAGAGTTTGATATAAGCACAGGGACCGTTCCAAAAACCAACTTTGGAATTGACAAGACCGACACCTTCCTTAGTGAAAGAGACTCAAAACCCCATATTTCCCACAGAGGAATATATCTGACTAGTAAGAATCTTAAAACCTATGTATTGATATGTCTCCATAAGGGAATCAAGTGTGTCTAGAGTGGCATAAACATGGCAGCGAGAATCAGCTCAAACCCACTATAAAAAGGAATTTCAAAAGCAAAACCAAAAAACAGGGAAATTCTTTACAATTCCTTCAGGGTGTCTGAGGAAACCTGGAAAGACCCTATCTACAATGACAGCTGGATGTGGCATAAGGCTGGACACTTGGGACTGAGAGGATTGGTGAGATTGGGTGAGCAAATGCAGACCCTTTCAAGCAATAATGCATGGCCCACATTCCATGGGTCCCAACTCTCCAGGTTCAAGGGAATATTACTACAGCTATAACATGTACAGGAAACCTAGAGAATGGACACACTGTGAATACGAAAGGTTTCTAAAACTCAACGAATAGTCCCTCTCCTGGTGCTCCAGTTTGACTTTCCAACTGCCTTACTATCAATCTCCCAACTTGGAGAGACAGGCCCTTTAACCTCCTGGTTTGCACAGGTTCCCAATTTGCCAGAGGATGGAAGGGACGAGGGAGAACCCATGAGAGAGTAGCTGTTAGGCATTTGGACGGGCACATGTCACTCTAATTTCCCGGCAGGAAGAAGAATTAACCAAAGTCTCAGCCACCCACCGGGAACCAGTATAGGACATGATCCAAAATTTTGGACTTGCGTTCAGCTCACAAAAAACGAGTTGAGAAATGGAGCTCAGGGGCACAGCAATTCACAAACTGGCAGAGTGATAAAGGACAACTATCGTCCAAAAATCTGTTGAGGGAAGTCAACAAGGCGGACTTGAAAGCGAGGCAAAATAGCAGGAAACAGATTTCAAGAGGTACGTTGGAATCGCCTGTAAAGCACAGGAAGAGGGGCACAACTTGGACAATGGTGCACTTGGCCAAAAAGGGCGTATGCATTTTCTCCTGAATATATTCAGGAGAAAACGCATACGCCCTTTTTGGCCAAGCAAGCAAGCGGGCAATGCAAATCTGCACTACAAAGAAGCATCACTTCCCACCAGTCAAAAGGGACATCCACAAAATGTGTAAAAACCAGAAAGGCAAGACAGGCCCTGGAGAACTGGGAGCCTTGTTATGCTGATGGGCGGGATGTAAATTGCCAACTGCCTCACTGGAGGAGTGCATTGTGTTCCCTAAAATAAGTAAACAACAGAGCTACAGAGCCAAGGACACTTCCAGTCTAGGGAATATACCTTGGGAAAACTGAAAATCAATAAGAAAGAGCCACCTCCAAATTTAGGGCTGCACTGACTACAAGAACCTCAACTTGGGTACACCTTAAATATCCCAGGAAATATAAAAATGGTTCAAAATATTGGGGTACTTACGTACGATGGAATATCCCTCAGCCATGAAATCAATGTCATAAGACCAGTAGCAGCAAAGTGAGTGGATTCAGGTACGATGATTCTAAGTGAAATAAGTCACACAGAAAAAGAAACTTATCATAAGATATCACTTATGAAGATGCTGTAAACATGGCTACACGTGAACTGAGTTAGGAAAGAGAACAGAGTCTCACATTTAGAAAACACTCTTATGCCTGCATAAAGGGGAAGGAGAGGTGGGGTGATGCATAAAACCAGAGTTTGATATAAGCACAGGGACCGTTCCAAAAACCAACTTTGGAATTGACAAGACCGACACCTTCCTTAGTGAAAGAGACTCAAAACCCCATATTTCCCACAGAGGAATATATCTGACTAGTAAGAATCTTAAAACCTATGTATTGATATGTCTCCATAAGGGAATCAAGTGTGTCTAGAGTGGCATAAACATGGCAGCGAGAATCAGCTCAAACCCACTATAAAAAGGAATTTCAAAAGCAAAACCAAAAAACAGGGAAATTCTTTACAATTCCTTCAGGGTGTCTGAGGAAACCTGGAAAGACCCTATCTACAATGACAGCTGGATGTGGCATAAGGCTGGACACTTGGGACTGAGAGGATTGGTGAGATTGGGTGAGCAAATGCAGACCCTTTCAAGCAATAATGCATGGCCCCCATTCCATGGGTCCCAACTCTCCAGGTTCAAGGGAATATTACTACAGCTATAACATGTACAGGAAACCTAGAGAATGGACACACTGTGAATACGAAAGGTTTCTAAAACTCAACGAATAGTCCCTCTCCTGGTGCTCCAGTTTGACTTTCCAACTGCCTTACTATCAATCTCCCAACTTGGAGAGACAGGCCCTTTAACCTCCTGGTTTGCACAGGTTCCCAATTTGGCAGAGGATGGAAGGGACGAGGGAGAACCCATGAGAGAGTAGCTGTTAGGCATTTGGACGGGCACATGTCACTCTAATTTCCCGGCAGGAAGAAGAATTAACCAAAGTCTCAGCCACCCACCGGGAACCAGTATAGGACATGATCCAAAATTTTGGACTTGCGTTCAGCTCACAAAAAACGAGTTGAGAAATGGAGCTCAGGGGCACAGCAATTCACAAACTGGCAGAGTGATAAAGGACAACTATCATCCAAAAATCTGTTGAGGGAAGTCAACGAGGCGGACTTGAAAGCGAGGCAAAATAGCAGGAAATAGATTTCAAGAGGTACGTTGGAATCGCCTGTAAAGCACAGGAAGAGGGGCACAACTTGGACAATGGTGCACTTGGCCAAAAAGGGCGTATGCGTTTTCTCCTGAATATATTCAGGAGAAAATGCATACGTCCTTTTTGGCCAAGCAAGCAAGCGGGCAATGCAAATCTGCACTACAAAGAAGTATCACTTCCCACCGGTCAAAAGGGACATCCACAAAATGTGTAAAAACCAGAAAGGCAAGACAGGCCCTTGAGAACAGGGAGCCTTGTTATGCTGATGGGCGGGATGTAAACTGCCAACTGCCTCACTGGAGGAGTGCATTGTGTTCCCTAAAACAAGTAAACAACAGAGCTACAGAGCCAAGGCCACTTCCAGTCTAGGGAATATACCTGGGGAAAACTGAAAATCAATAAGAAAGAGCCACCTCCAAATTTAGGGCTGCACTGGCTACAAGAACCTCAACTTGGGTACACCTTAAATATCCCAGGAAATATAAAAATGGTTCAAAACATTGTGGTACTTACGTACGATGGAATATCCCTCAGCCATGAAATCAATGTCATAAGACCAGTAGCAGCAAAGTGAGTGGATTCAGGTACGATGATTCTAAGTGAAATAAGTCACACAGAAAAAGAAACTTATCATAAGATATCACTTATGAAAGTCCTGTAAACATGGCTACACGTGAACGGAGTTAGGAAAGAGAACAGAGTCTCACATTTAGAAAACACTCTTATGCCTGCATAAAGGGGAAGGAGAGGTGGGGTGATGCATAAAACCAGAGTTTGATATAAGCACAGGGACCGTTTCAAAAACCAACTTTTGGACTGACAAGACCGACACCTTCCTCAGTGAAAGAGACTCAAAACCCCATATTTCCCACAGAGGAATATATCTGACTAGTAAGAATCTTAAAACCTATGTATTGATATGTCTCCATAAGGGAATCAAGTGTGTCTAGAGTGGCATAAACATGGCAGCGAGTATCAGCTCAAACCCACTATAAAAAGGAATTTCAAAAGCAAAACCAAAAAACGGGGAAATTCTTTACAATTCCTTCAGGGTGTCTGAGGAAACCTGGAAAGACCCTATCTACAATGACAGCTGGATGTGGCATAAGGCTGGACACTTGGGACTGAGAGGTTTGGTGAGATTGGGTGAGCGAATGCAGACCCTTTCAAGCAATAATGCATGGCCCCCATTCCATGTGTCCCAACTCTCCATGTTCAAGGGAATATTACTACAGCTATAACATGTACAGGAAACCTAGAGAATGTACACACTGTGAATACGAAAGGTTTCTAAAACTCAACGAATAGTCCCTCTCCTGGTGCTCCAGTTTGACTTTCCAACTGCCTTACTATCAATCTCCCAACTTGGAGAGACAGGCCCTTTAACCTCCTGGTTTGCACAGGTTCCCAATTTGGCAGAGGATGGAAGGGACGAGGGAGAACCCATGAGAGAGTAGCTGTTAAGCATTTGGACAGGCACATGTCACTCTAATTTCCCGGCAGGAAGAAGAATTAACCAAAGTCTCAGCCACCCACCGTGAACCAGTATAGGACATGATCCAAAATTTTGGACTTGCGTTCAGCTCACAAAAAACGAGTTGAGAAATGGAGCTCAGGGGCACAGCAATTCACAAACTGGCAGAGTGATAAAGGACAACTATCATCCAAAAATCTGTTGAGGGAAGTCAACGAGGCGGACTTGAAAGCGAGGCAAAATAGCAGGAAATAGATTTCAAGAGGTACGTTGGAATCGCCTGTAAAGCACAGGAAGAGGGGCACAACTTGGACAATGGTGCACTTGGCCAAAAAAGGGCGTATGCGTTTTCTCCTGAATATATTCAGGAGAAAACGCATATGCCCTTTTTTGGCCAAGCAAGTAAGCGGGCAATGCAAATCTGCACTACAAAGAAGTATCATTTCCCACCGGTCAAATGGGACATCCACAAAATGTGTAAAAACCAGAAAGGCAAGACAGGCCCTGGAGAACTGGGAGCCTTGTTATGCTGATGGGCGGGATGTAAATTGCCAACTGCCGCACTGGAGGAGTGCATTGTGTTCCCTAAAACAAGTAAACAACAGAGCTACAGAGCCAAGGCCACTTCCAGTCTAGGGAATATACCTTGGGAAAACTGAAAATCAATAAGAAAGAGCCACCTCCAAATTTAGGGCTGCACTGACTACAAGAACCTCAACTTGGGTACACCTTAAATATCCCAGGAAATATAAAAATGTTTCAAAATATTGTGGTACTTACGTACGATGGAATATCCCTCAGCCATGAAATCAATGTCATAAGACCAGTAGCAGCAAAGTGAGTGGATTCAGGTACGATGATTCTAAGTGAAATAAGTCACACAGAAAAAGAAACTTATCATAAGATATCACTTATGAAGATCCTGTAAACATGGCTACACGTGAACTGAGTTAGGAAAGAGAACAGAGTCTCACATTTAGAAAACACTCTTATGCCTGCATAAAGGGGAAGGAGAGGTGGGGTGATGCATAAAACCAGAGTTTGATATAAGCACAGGGACCGTTCCAAAAACCAACTTTGGAATTGACAAGACCGACACCTTCCTTAGTGAAAGAGACTCAAAACCCCATATTTCCCACAGAGGAATATATCTGACTAGTAAGAATCTTAAAACCTATGTATTGATATGTCTCCATAAGGGAATCAAGTGTGTCTAGAGTGGCATAAACATGGCAGCGAGAATCAGCTCAAACCCACTATAAAAAGGAATTTCAAAAGCAAAACCAAAAAACAGGGAAATACTTTACAATTCCTTCAGGGTGTCTGAGGAAACCTGGAAAGACCCTATCTACAATGACAGCTGGATGTGGCATAAGGCTGGACACTTGGGACTGAGAGGATTGGTGAGATTGGGTGAGCAAATGCAGACCCTTTCAAGCAATAATGCATGGCCCCCATTCCATGGGTCCCAACTCTCCAGGTTCAAGGGAATATTACTACAGATATAACATGTACAGGAAACCTAGAGAATGGACACACTGTGAATACGAAAGGTTTCTAAAACTCAACGAATAGTCCCTCTCCTGGTGCTCCAGTTTGACTTTCCAACTGCCTTACTATCAATCTCCCAACTTGGAGAGACAGGCCCTTTAACCTCCTGGTTTGCACAGGTTCCCAATTTGGCAGAGGAAGGAAGGGACGAGGGAGAACCCATGAGAGAGTAGCTGTTAGGCATTTGGACGGGCACATGTCACTCTAATTTCCCAGCAGGAAGAAGAATTAACCAAAGTCTCAGCCACCCACCGGGAACCAGTATAGGACATGATCCAAAATTTTGGACTTGCGTTCAGCTCACAAAAAACGAGTTGAGAAATGGAGCTCAGGGGCACAGCAATTCACAAACTGGCAGAGTGATAAAGGACAACTATCGTCCAAAAATCTGTTGAGGGAAGTCAACGAGGCGGACTTGAAAGTGAGGCAAAATGGCAGGAAACAGATTTCAAGAGGTACGTTGGAATCGCCTGTAAAGCACAGGAAGAGGGGCACAACTTGGACAATGGTGCACTTGGCCAAAAAGGGCGTATGCGTTTTCTCCTGAATATATTCAGGAGAAAACGCATACGCCCTTTTTGGCCAAGCAAGCAAGCGGGCAATGCAAATCTGCACTACAAAGAAGTATCACTTCCCACCGGTCAAAAGGGACATCCACAAAATGTGTAAAAAACAGAAAGGCAAGACAGGCCCTGGAGAACTGGGAGCCTTGTTATGCTGATGGGCGGGATGTAAACTGCCAACTGCCTCACTGGAGGAGTGCATTGTGTTCCCTAAAACAAGTTAACAACAGAGCTACAGAGCCAAGGCCACTTCCAGTCTAGGGAATATACCTTGGGAAAACTGAAAATCAATAAGAAAGAGCCACCTCCAAATTTAGGGCTGCACTGACTACAAGAACCTCAACTTGGGTACACCTTAAATATCCCAGGAAATATAAAAATGGTTCAAAACATTGTGGTACTTACGTATGATGGAATATCCCTCAGCGATGAAATCAATGTCATAAGACCAGTAGCAGCAAAGTGAGTGGATTCAGGTACGATGATTCTAAGTGAAATAAGTCACACAGAAAAAGAAACTTATCATAAGATATCACTTATGAAGATCCTGTAAACATGGCTACACGTGAACTGAGTTAGGAAAGAGAACAGAGTCTCACATTTAGAAAACACTCTTATGCCTGCATAAAGGGGAAGGAGAGGTTGGGTGATGCATAAAACCAGAGTTTGATATAAGCACAGGGACCGTTCCAAAAACCAACTTTGGAATAGACAAGACCTACACCTTCCTCAGTGAAAGAGACTCAAAACCCCATATTTCCCGCAGAGGAATATATCTGACTAGTAAGAATCTTAAAACCTATGTATTGATATGACTCCATAAGGGAATCAAGTGTGTCTAGAGTGGCATAAACATGGCAGCGAGAATCAGCTCAAACCCACTATAAAAAGGAATTTCAAAAGCAAAACCAAAAAACAGGGAAATTCTTTACAATTCCTTCAGGGTGTCTGAGGAAACCCTGAAAGACCCTATCTACAATCACAGCTGGATGTGGCATAAGGCTGGACACTTGGGACTGAGAGGATTGGTGAGATTGGCTGAGCAAATGCAGACCCTTTCAAGCAATAATGCATGGCCCCCATTCCATGGGTCCCAACTCTCCAGGTTCAAGGGAATATTACTACAGCTATAACATGTACAGGAAACCTAGAGAATGGACACACTGTGAATACGAAAGGTTTCTAAAACTCAACGAATAGTCCCTCTCCTGGTGCTCCAGTTTGACTTTCCAACTGCCTTACTATCAATCTCCCAACTTGGAGAGACAGGCCCTTTAACCTCCTGGTTTGCACAGGTTCCCAATTTGGCAGAGGATGGAAGGGACGAGGGAGAACCCATGAGAGAGTAGCTGTTAGGCATTTGGACGGGCACATGTCACTCTAATTTCCCGGCAGGAAGAAGAATTAACCAAAGTCTCAGCCACCCACCGGGAACCAGTATAGGACATGATCCAAAATTTTGGACTTGCGTTCAGCTCACAAAAAACGAGTTGAGAAATGGAGCTCAGGGGCACAGCAATTCACAAACTGGCAGAGTGATAAAGGACAACTATCGTCCAAAAATCTGTTGAGGGAAGTCAACGAGGCGGACTTGAAAGTGAGGCAAAATAGCAGGAAACAGATTTCAAGAGGTACGTTGGAATCGCCTGTAAAGCACAGGAAGAGGGGCACAACTTGGACAATGGTGCACTTGGCCAAAAAGGGCGTATGCGTTTTCTCCTGAATATATTCAGGAGAAAACGCATACGCCCTTTTTGGCCAAGCAAGAAAGCGGGCAATGCAAATCTGCACTACAAAGAAGTATCACTTCCCACCGGTCAAAAGGGACATCCACAAAATGTGTAAAAACCAGAAAGGCAAGACAGGCCCTGGAGAACTGGGAGCCTTGTTATGCTGATGGGCGAGAGGTAAACTGCCAACTGCCTCACTGGAGGAGTGCATTGTGTTCCCTAAAACAAGTAAACAACAGAGCTACAGAGCCAAGGCCACTTCCAGTCTAGGGAATATACCTTGGGAAAACTGAAAATCAATAAGAAAGAGCCACCTCCAAATTTAGGGCTGCACTGACTACAAGAACCTCAACTTGGGTACACCTTAAATATCCCAGGAAATATAAAAATGGTTCAAAACATTGTGGTACTTACGTACGATGGAATATCCCTCAGCCATGAAATCAATGTCATAAGACCAGTAGCAGCAAAGTGAGTGGATTCAGGTACGATGATTCTAAGTGAAATAAGTCACACAGAAAAAGAAACTTATCATAAGATATCACTTATGAAAGTCCTGTAAACATGGCTACACGTGAACGGAGTTAGGAAAGAGAACAGAGTCTCACATTTAGAAAACACTCTTATGCCTGCATAAAGGGGAAGGAGAGGTGGGGTGATGCATAAAACCAGAGTTTGATATAAGCACAGGGACCGTTTCAAAAACCAACTTTGGGACTGACAAGACCGACACCTTCCTCAGTGAAAGAGACTCAAAACCCCATATTTCCCACAGAGGAATATATCTGACTAGTAAGAATCTTAAAACCTATGTATTGATATGTCTCCATAAGGGAATCAAGTGTGTCTAGAGTGGCATAAACATGGCAGCGAGTATCAGCTCAAACCCACTATAAAAAGGAATTTCAAAAGCAAAACCAAAAAACGGGGAAATTCTTTACAATTCCTTCAGGGTGTCTGAGGAAACCTGGAAAGACCCTGTCTACAATGACAGCTGGATGTGGCATAAGGCTGGACACTTGGGACTGAGAGGTTTGGTGAGATTGGGTGAGCGAATGCAGACCCTTTCAAGCAATAATGCATGGCCCCCATTCCATGGGTCCCAACTCTCCATGTTCAAGGGAATATTACTACAGCTATAACATGTACAGGAAACCTAGAGAATGGACACACTGTGAATACGAAAGGTTTCTAAAACTCAACGAATAGTCCCTCTCCTGGTGCTCCAGTTTGACTTTCCACTGCCTTACTATCAATCTCCCAACTTGGAGAGACAGGCCCTTTAACCTCCTGGTTTGCACAGGTTCCCAATTTGGCAGAGGATGGAAGGGACGAGGGAGAACCCATGAGAGAGTAGCTGTTAAGCATTTGGACAGGCACATGTCACTCTAATTTCCTGGCAGGAAGAAGAATTAACCAAAGTCTCAGCCACCCACCGTGAACCAGTATAGGACATGATCCAAAATTTTGGACTTGCGTTCAGCTCACAAAAAACGAGTTGAGAAATGGAGCTCAGGGGCACAGCAATTCACAAACTGGCAGAGTGATAAAGGACAAGTATCGTCCAAAAATCTGTTGAGGGAAGTCAACGAGGCGGACTTGAAAGCGAGGCAAAATAGCAGGAAATAGATTTCAAGAGGTACGTTGGAATCGCCTGTAAAGCACAGGAAGAGGGGCACAACTTGGACAATGGTGCACTTGGCCAAAAAAGGGCGTATGCGTTTTCTCCTGAATATATTCAGGAGAAAACGCATACGCCCTTTTTTGGCCAAGCAAGTAAGCGGGCAATGCAAATCTGCACTACAAAGAAGTATCATTTCCCACCGGTCAAATGGGACATCCACAAAATGTGTAAAAACCAGAAAGGCAAGACAGGCCCTGGAGAACTGGGAACCTTGTTATGCTGATGGGCGGGATGTAAATTGCCAACTGCCGCACTGGAGGAGTGCATTGTGTTCCCTAAAACAAGGAAACAACAGAGCTACAGAGCCAAGGCCACTTCCAGTCTAGGGAATATACCTTGGGAAAACTGAAAATCAATAAGAAAGAGCCACCTCCAAATTTAGGGCTGCACTGACTACAAGAACCTCAACTTGGGTACACCTTAAATATCCCAGGAAATATAAAAATGGTTCAAAATATTGTGGTAGTTACGTACGATGGAATATCCCTCAGCCATGAAATCAATGTCATAAGACCAGTAGCAGCAAAGTGAGTGGATTCAGGTACGATGATTCTAAGTGAAATAAGTCACACAGAAAAAGAAACTTATCATAAGATATCACTTATGAAGATCCTGTAAACATGGCTACACGTGAACTGAGTTAGGAAAGAGAACAGAGTCTCACATTTAGAAAACACTCTTATGCCTGCATAAAGGGGAAGGAGAGGTGGGGTGATGCATAAAACCAGAGTTTGATATAAGCACAGGGACCGTTCCAAAAACCAACTTTGGAATTGACAAGACCGACACCTTCCTTAGTGAAAGAGACTCAAAACCCCATATTTCCCACAGAGGAATATATCTGACTAGTAAGAATCTTAAAACCTATGTATTGATATGTCTCCATAAGGGAATCAAGTGTGTCTAGAGTGGCATAAACATGGCAGCGAGAATCAGCTCAAACCCACTATAAAAAGGAATTTCAAAAGCAAAACCAAAAAACAGGGAAATTCTTTACAATTCCTTCAGGGTGTCTGAGGAAACCTGGAAAGACCCTATCTACAATGACAGCTGGATGTGGCATAAGGCTGGACACTTGGGACTGAGAGGATTGGTGAGATTGGGGGAGCAAATGCAGACCCTTTCAAGCAATAATGCATGGCCCCCATTCCATGGGTCCCAACTCTCCAGGTTCAAGGGAATATTACTACAGCTATAACATGTACAGGAAACCTAGAGAATGGACACACTGTGAATACGAAAGGTTTCTAAAACTCAACGAATAGTCCCTCTCCTGGTGCTCCAGTTTGACTTTCCAACTGCCTTACTATCAATCTCCCAACTTGGAGAGACAGGCCCTTTAACCTCCTGGTTTGCACAGGTTCCCAATTTGGCAGAGGAAGGAAGGGACGAGGGAGAACCCATGAGAGAGTAGCTGTTAGGCATTTGGACGGGCACATGTCACTCTAATTTCCCAGCCGGAAGAAGAATTAACCAAAGTCTCAGCCACCCACCGTGAACCAGTATAGGACATGATCCAAAATTTTGGACTTGCGTTCAGCTCACAAAAAACGAGTTGAGAAATGGAGCTCAGGGGCACAGCAATTCACAAACTGGCAGAGTGATAAAGGACAAGTATCGTCCAAAAATCTGTTGAGGGAAGTCAACGAGGCGGACTTGAAAGCGAGGCAAAATAGCAGGAAATAGATTTCAAGAGGTACGTTGGAATCGCCTGTAAAGCACAGGAAGAGGGGCACAACTTGGACAATGGTGCACTTGGCCAAAAAAGGGCGTATGCGTTTTCTCCTGAATATATTCAGGAGAAAACGCATACGCCCTTTTTTGGCCAAGCAAGTAAGCGGGCAATGCAAATCTGCACTACAAAGAAGTATCATTTCCCACCGGTCAAATGGGACATCCACAAAATGTGTAAAAACCAGAAAGGCAAGACAGGCCCTGGAGAACTGGGAACCTTGTTATGCTGATGGGCGGGATGTAAATTGCCAACTGCCGCACTGGAGGAGTGCATTGTGTTCCCTAAAACAAGTAAACAACAGAGCTACAGAGCCAAGGCCACTTCCAGTCTAGGGAATATACCTTGGGAAAACTGAAAATCAATAAGAAAGAGCCACCTCCAAATTTAGGGCTGCACTGACTACAAGAACCTCAACTTGGGTACACCTTAAATATCCCAGGAAATATAAAAATGGTTCAAAATATTGTGGTAGTTACGTACGATGGAATATCCCTCAGCCATGAAATCAATGTCATAAGACCAGTAGCAGCAAAGTGAGTGGATTCAGGTACGATGATTCTAAGTGAAATAAGTCACACAGAAAAAGAAACTTATCATAAGATATCACTTATGAAGATCCTGTAAACATGGCTACACGTGAACTGAGTTAGGAAAGAGAACAGAGTCTCACATTTAGAAAACACTCTTATGCCTGCATAAAGGGGAAGGAGAGGTGGGGTGATGCATAAAACCAGAGTTTGATATAAGCACAGGGACCGTTCCAAAAACCAACTTTGGAATTGACAAGACCGACACCTTCCTTAGTGAAAGAGACTCAAAACCCCATATTTCCCACAGAGGAATATATCTGACTAGTAAGAATCTTAAAACCTATGTATTGATATGTCTCCATAAGGGAATCAAGTGTGTCTAGAGTGGCATAAACATGGCAGCGAGAATCAGCTCAAACCCACTATAAAAAGGAATTTCAAAAGCAAAACCAAAAAACAGGGAAATTCTTTACAATTCCTTCAGGGTGTCTGAGGAAACCTGGAAAGACCCTATCTACAATGACAGCTGGATGTGGCATAAGGCTGGACACTTGGGACTGAGAGGATTGGTGAGATTGGGGGAGCAAATGCAGACCCTTTCAAGCAATAATGCATGGCCCCCATTCCATGGGTCCCAACTCTCCAGGTTCAAGGGAATATTACTACAGCTATAACATGTACAGGAAACCTAGAGAATGGACACACTGTGAATACGAAAGGTTTCTAAAACTCAACGAATAGTCCCTCTCCTGGTGCTCCAGTTTGACTTTCCAACTGCCTTACTATCAATCTCCCAACTTGGAGAGACAGGCCCTTTAACCTCCTGGTTTGCACAGGTTCCCAATTTGGCAGAGGAAGGAAGGGACGAGGGAGAACCCATGAGAGAGTAGCTGTTAGGCATTTGGACGGGCACATGTCACTCTAATTTCCCAGCCGGAAGAAGAATTAACCAAAGTCTCAGCCACCCACCGGGAACCAGTATAGGACATGATCCAAAATTTTGGACTTGCGTTCAGCTCACAAAAAACGAGTTGAGAAATGGAGCTCAGGGGCACAGCAATTCACAAACTGGCAGAGTGATAAAGGACAACTATCGTCCAAAAATCTGTTGAGGGAAGTCAACGAGGCGGACTTGAAAGTGAGGCAAAATAGCAGGAAACAGATTTCAAGAGGTACGTTGGAATCGCCTGTAAAGCACAGGAAGAGGGGCACAACTTGGACAATGGTGCACTTGGCCAAAAAGGGCGTATGCGTTTTCTCCTGAATATATTCAGGAGAAAACGCATACGCCCCTTTTGGCCAAGCAAGCAAGCGGGCAATGCAAATCTGCACTACAAAGAAGTATCACTTCCCACCGGTCAAAAGGGACATCCACAAAATGTGTAAAAACCAGAAAGGCAAGACAGGCCCTGGAGAACTGGGAGCCTTGTTATGCTGATGGGCGGGATGTAAACTGCCAACTGCCTCACTGGAGGAGTGCATTGTGTTCCCTAAAACAAGTAAACAACAGAGCTACAGAGCCAAGGCCACTTCCAGTCTAGGGAATATACCTTGGGAAAACTGAAAATCAATAAGAAAGAGCCACCTCCAAATTTAGGGCTGCACTGACTACAAGAACCTCAACTTGGGTACACCTTAAATATCCCAGGAAATATAAAAATGGTTCAAAACATTGTGGTACTTACGTATGATGGAATATCCCTCAGCGATGAAATCAATGTCATAAGACCAGTAGCAGCAAAGTGAGTGGATTCAGGTACGATGATTCTAAGTGAAATAAGTCACACAGAAAAAGAAACTTATCATAAGATATCACTTATGAAGATCCTGTAAACATGGCTACACGTGAACTGAGTTAGGAAAGAGAACAGAGTCTCACATTTAGAAAACACTCTTATGCCTGCAGAAAGGGGAAGGAGAGGTGGGGTGATGCATAAAACCAGAGTTTGATATAAGCACAGGGACCGTTCCAAAAACCAACTTTGGAATTGACAAGACCGACACCTTCCTTAGTGAAAGAGACTCAAAACCCCATATTTCCCACAGAGGAATATATCTGACTAGTAAGAATCTTAAAACCTATGTATTGATATGTCTCCATAAGGGAATCAAGTGTGTCTAGAGTGGCATAAACATGGCAGCGAGAATCAGCTCAAACCCACTATAAAAAGGAATTTCAAAAGCAAAACCAAAAAACAGGGAAATTCTTTACAATTCCTTCAGGGTGTCTGAGGAAACCTGGAAAGACCATATCTACAATGACAGCTGGATGTGGCATAAGGCTGCACACTTGGGACTGAGAGGATTGGTGAGATTGGGTGAGCAAATGCAGACCCTTTCAAGCAATAATGCATGGCCCCCATTCCATGGGTCCCAACTCTCCAGGTTCAAGGGAATATTACTACAGATATAACATGTACAGGAAACCTAGAGAATGGACACACTGTGAATACGAAAGGTTTCTAAAACTCAACGAATAGTCCCTCTCCTGGTGCTCCAGTTTGACTTTCCAACTGCCTTACTATCAATCTCCCAACTTGGAGAGACAGGCCCTTTAACCTCCTGGTTTGCACAGGTTCCCAATTTGGCAGAGGAAGGAAGGGACGAGGGAGAACCCATGAGAGAGTAGCTGTTAGGCATTTGGACGGGCACATGTCACTCTAATTTCCCAGCAGGAAGAAGAATTAACCAAAGTCTCAGCCACCCACCGGGAACCAGTATAGGACATGATCCAAAATTTTGGACTTGCGTTCAGCTCACAAAAAACGAGTTGAGAAATGGAGCTCAGGGGCACAGCAATTCACAAACTGGCAGAGTGATAAAGGACAACTATCGTCCAAAAATCTGTTGAGGGAAGTCAACGAGGCGGACTTGAAAGTGAGGCAAAATAGCAGGAAACAGATTTCAAGAGGTACGTTGGAATCGCCTGTAAAGCACAGGAAGAGGGGCACAACTTGGACAATGGTGCACTTGGCCAAAAAGGGCGTATGCGTTTTCTCCTGAATATATTCAGGAGAAAACGCATACGCCCTTTTTGGCCAAGCAAGCAAGCGGGCAATGCAAATCTGCACTACAAAGAAGTATCACTTCCCACCGGTCAAAAGGGACATCCACAAAATGTGTAAAAACCAGAAAGGCAAGACAGGCCCTGGAGAACTGGGAGCCTTGTTATGCTGATGGGCGGGATGTAAACTGCCAACTGCCTCACTGGAGGAGTGCATTGTGTTCCCTAAAACAAGTAAACAACAGAGCTACAGAGCCAAGGCCACTTCCAGTCTAGGGAATATACCTTGGGAAAACTGAAAATCAATAAGAAAGAGCCACCTCCAAATTTAGGGCTGCACTGACTACAAGAACCTCAACTTGGGTACACCTTAAATATCCCAGGAAATATAAAAATGGTTCAAAACATTGTGGTACTTACGTACGATGGAATATCCCTCAGCCATGAAATCAATGTCATAAGACCAGTAGCAGCAAAGTGAGTGGATTCAGGTACGATGATTCTAAGTGAAATAAGTCACACAGAAAAAGAAACTTATCATAAGATATCACTTATGAAAGTTCTGTAAACATGGCTACACGTGAACGGAGTTAGGAAAGAGAACAGAGTCTCACATTTAGAAAACACTCTTATGCCTGCATAAAGGGGAAGGAGAGGTGGGGTGATGCATAAAACCAGAGTTTGATATAAGCACAGGGACCGTTTCAAAAACCAACTTTGGGACTGACAAGACCGACACCTTCCTCAGTGAAAGAGACTCAAAACCCCATATTTCCCACAGAGGAATATATCTGACTAGTAAGAATCTTAAAACCTATGTATTGATATGTCTCCATAAGGGAATCAAGTGTGTCTAGAGTGGCATAAACATGGCAGCGAGTATCAGCTCAAACCCACTATAAAAAGGAATTTCAAAAGCAAAACCAAAAAACGGGGAAATTCTTTACAATTCCTTCAGGGTGTCTGAGGAAACCTGGAAAGACCCTATCTACAATGACAGCTGGATGTGGCATAAGGCTGGACACTTGGGACTGAGAGGTTTGGTGAGATTGGGTGAGCGAATGCAGACCCTTTCAAGCAATAATGCATGGCCCCCATTCCATGGGTCCCAACTCTCCATGTTCAAGGGAATATTACTACAGCTATAACATGTACAGGAAACCTAGAGAATGTACACACTGTGAATACGAAAGGTTTCTAAAACTCAACGAATAGTCCCTCTCCTGGTGCTCCAGTTTCACTTTCCAACTGCCTTACTATCAATCTCCCAACTTGGAGAGACAGGCCCTTTAACCTCCTGGTTTGCACAGGTTCCCAATTTGGCAGAGGATGGAAGGGACGAGGGAGAACCCATGAGAGAGTAGCTGTTAAGCATTTGGACAGGCACATGTCACTCTAATTTCCTGGCAGGAAGAAGAATTAACCAAAGTCTCAGCCACCCACCGTGAACCAGTATGGGACATGATCCAAAATTTTGGACTTGCGTTCAGCTCACAAAAAACGAGTTGAGAAATGGAGCTCAGGGGCACAGCAATTCACAAACTGGCAGAGTGATAAAGGACAAGTATCGTCCAAAAATCTGTTGAGGGAAGTAAACGAGGCGGACTTGAAAGCGAGGCAAAATAGCAGGAAATAGATTTCAAGAGGTACGTTGGAATCGCCTGTAAAGCACAGGAAGAGGGGCACAACTTGGACAATGGTGCACTTGGCCAAAAAGGGCGTATGCGTTTTCTCCTGAATATATTCAGGAGAAAACGCATACGCCCTTTTTGGCCAAGCAAGCAAGCGGGCAATGCAAATCTGCACTACAAAGAAGTATCACTTCCCACCGGTCAAAAGGGACATCCACAAAATGTGTAAAAACCAGAAAGGCAAGACAGGCCCTGGAGAACTGGGAGCCTTGTTATGCTGATGGGCGGGATGTAAACTGCCAACTGCCTCACTGGAGGAGTGCATTGTGTTCCCTAAAACAAGTAAACAACAGAGCTACAGAGCCAAGGCCACTTCCAGTCTAGGGAATATACCTTGGGAAAACTGAAAATCAATAAGAAAGAGCCACCTCCAAATTTAGGGCTGCACTGACTACAAGAACCTCAACTTGGGTACACCTTAAATATCCCAGGAAATATAAAAATGGTTCAAAACATTGTGGTACTTACGTACGATGGAATATCCCTCAGCCATGAAATCAATGTCATAAGACCAGTAGCAGCAAAGTGAGTGGATTCAGGTACGATGATTCTAAGTGAAATAAGTCACACAGAAAAAGAAACTTATCATAAGATATCACTTATGAAAGTCCTGTAAACATGGCTACACGTGAACGGAGTTAGGAAAGAGAACAGAGTCTCACATTTAGAAAACACTCTTATGCCTGCATAAAGGGGAAGGAGAGGTGGGGTGATGCATAAAACCAGAGTTTGATATAAGCACAGGGACCGTTTCAAAAACCAACTTTGGGACTGACAAGACCGACACCTTCCTCAGTGAAAGAGACTCAAAACCCCATATTTCCCACAGAGGAATATATCTGACTAGTAAGAATCTTAAAACCTATGTATTGATATGTCTCCATAAGGGAATCAAGTGTGTCTAGAGTGGCATAAACATGGCAGCGAGTATCAGCTCAAACCCACTATAAAAAGGAATTTCAAAAGCAAAACCAAAAAACGGGGAAATTCTTTACAATTCCTTCAGGGTGTCTGAGGAAACCTGGAAAGACCCTATCTACAATGACAGCTGGATGTGGCATAAGGCTGGACACTTGGGACTGAGAGGTTTGGTGAGATTGGGTGAGCGAATGCAGACCCTTTCAAGCAATAATGCATGGCCCCCATTCCATGGGTCCCAACTCTCCATGTTCAAGGGAATATTACTACAGCTATAACATGTACAGGAAACCTAGAGAATGTACACACTGTGAATACGAAAGGTTTCTAAAACTCAACGAATAGTCCCTCTCCTGGTGCTCCAGTTTCACTTTCCAACTGCCTTACTATCAATCTCCCAACTTGGAGAGACAGGCCCTTTAACCTCCTGGTTTGCACAGGTTCCCAATTTGGCAGAGGATGGAAGGGACGAGGGAGAACCCATGAGAGAGTAGCTGTTAAGCATTTGGACAGGCACATGTCACTCTAATTTCCTGGCAGGAAGAAGAATTAACCAAAGTCTCAGCCACCCACCGTGAACCAGTATGGGACATGATCCAAAATTTTGGACTTGCGTTCAGCTCACAAAAAACGAGTTGAGAAATGGAGCTCAGGGGCACAGCAATTCACAAACTGGCAGAGTGATAAAGGACAAGTATCGTCCAAAAATCTGTTGAGGGAAGTCAACGAGGCGGACTTGAAAGCGAGGCAAAATAGCAGGAAATAGATTTCAAGAGGTACGTTGGAATCGCCTGTAAAGCACAGGAAGAGGGGCACAACTTGGACAATGGTGCACTTGGCCAAAAAAGGGCGTATGCGTTTTCTCCTGAATATATTCAGGAGAAAACGCATACGCCCTTTTTTGGCCAAGCAAGTAAGCGGGCAATGCAAATCTGCACTACAAAGAAGTATCATTTCCCACCGGTCAAATGGGACATCCACAAAATGTGTAAAAACCAGAAAGGCAAGACAGGCCCTGGAGAACTGGGAGCCTTGTTATGCTGATGGGCGGGATGTAAATTGCCAACTGCCGCACTGGAGGAGTGCATTGTGTTCCCTAAAACAAGTAAACAACAGAGCTACAGAGCCAAGGCCACTTCCAGTCTAGGGAATATACCTTGGGAAAACTGAAAATCAATAAGAAAGAGCCACCTCCAAATTTAGGGCTGCACTGACTACAAGAACCTCAACTTGGGTACACCTTAAATATCCCAGGAAATATAAAAATGGTTCAAAATATTGTGGTACTTACGTACGATGGAATATCCCTCAGCCATGAAATCAATGTCATAAGACCAGTAGCAGCAAAGTGAGTGGATTCAGGTACGATGATTCTAAGTGAAATAAGTCACACAGAAAAAGAAACTTATCATAAGATATCACTTATGAAGATCCTGTAAACATGGCTACACGTGAACTGAGTTAGGAAAGAGAACAGAGTCTCACATTTAGAAAACACTCTTATGCCTGCATAAAGGGGAAGGAGAGGTGGGGTGATGCATAAAACCAGAGTTTGATATAAGCACAGGGAGCGTTCCAAAAACCAACTTTGGAATTGACAAGACCGACACCTTCCTTAGTGAAAGAGACTCAAAACCCCATATTTCCCACAGAGGAATATATCTGACTAGTAAGAATCTTAAAACCTATGTATTGATATGTCTCCATAAGGGAATCAAGTGTGTCTAGAGTGGCATAAACATGGCAGCGAGAATCAGCTCAAACCCACTATAAAAAGGAATTTCAAAAGCAAAACCAAAAAACAGGGAAATTCTTTACAATTCCTTCAGGGTGTCTGAGGAAACCTGGAAAGACCCTATCTACAATGACAGCTGGATGTGGCATAAGGCTGCACACTTGGGACTGAGAGGATTGGTGAGATTGGGTGAGCAAATGCAGACCCTTTCAAGCAATAATGCATGGCCCCCATTCCATGGGTCCCAACTCTCCAGGTTCAAGGGAATATTACTACAGATATAACATGTACAGGAAACCTAGAGAATGGACACACTGTGAATACGAAAGGTTTCTAAAACTCAACGAATAGTCCCTCTCCTGGTGCTCCAGTTTGACTTTCCAACTGCCTTACTATCAATCTCCCAACTTGGAGAGACAGGCCCTTTAACCTCCTGGTTTGCACAGGTTCCCAATTTGGCAGAGGAAGGAAGGGACGAGGGAGAACCCATGAGAGAGTAGCTGTTAGACATTTGGACGGGCACATGTCACTCTAATTTCCCAGCAGGAAGAAGAATTAACCAAAGTCTCAGCCACCCACCGGGAACCAGTATAGGACATGATCCAAAATTTTGGACTTGCGTTCAGCTCACAAAAAACGAGTTGAGAAATGGAGCTCAGGGGCACAGCAATTCACAAACTGGCAGAGTGATAAAGGACAACTATCGTCCAAAAATCTGTTGAGGGAAGTCAACGAGGCGGACTTGAAAGTGAGGCAAAATAGCAGGAAACAGATTTCAAGAGGTACGTTGGAATCGCCTGTAAAGCACAGGAAGAGGGGCACAACTTGGACAATGGTGCACTTGGCCAAAAAGGGCGTATGCGTTTTCTCCTGAATATATTCAGGAGAAAACGCATACGCCCTTTTTGGCCAAGCAAGCAAGCGGGCAATGCAAATCTGCACTACAAAGAAGTATCACTTCCCACCGGTCAAAAGGGACATCCACAAAATGTGTAAAAACCAGAAAGGCAAGACAGGCCCTGGAGAACTGGGAGCCTTGTTATGCTGATGGGCGGGATGTAAACTGCCAACTGCCTCACTGGAGGAGTGCATTGTGTTCCCTAAAACAAGTAAACAACAGAGCTACAGAGCCAAGGCCACTTCCAGTCTAGGGAATATACCTTGGGAAAACTGAAAATCAATAAGAAAGAGCCACCTCCAAATTTAGGGCTGCACTGACTACAAGAACCTCAACTTGGGTACACCTTAAATATCCCAGGAAATATAAAAATGGTTCAAAACATTGTGGTACTTACGTATGATGGAATATCCCTCAGCCATGAAATCAATGTCATAAGACCAGTAGCAGCAAAGTGAGTGGATTCAGGTACGATGATTCTAAGTGAAATAAGTCACACAGAAAAAGAAACTTATCATAAGATATCACTTATGAAGATCCTGTAAACATGGCTACACGTGAACTGAGTTAGGAAAGAGAACAGAGTCTCACATTTAGAAAACACTCTTATGCCTGCATAAAGGGGAAGGAGAGGTGGGGTGATGCATAAAACCAGAGTTTGATATAAGCACAGGGACCGTTCCAAAAACCAACTTTGGAATAGACAAGACCTACACCTTCCTCAGTGAAAGAGACTCAAAACCCCATATTTCCCGCAGAGGATTATATCTGACTAGTAAGAATCTTAAAACCTATGTATTGATATGACTCCATAAGGGAATCAAGTGTGTCTAGAGTGGCATAAACATGGCAGCGAGAATCAGCTCAAACCCACTATAAAAAGGAATTTCAAAAGCAAAACCAAAAAACAGGGAAATTCTTTACAATTCCTTCAGGGTGTCTGAGGAAACCTGGAAAGACCCTATCTACAATGACAGCTGGATGTGGCATAAGGCTGGACACTTGGGACTGAGAGGATTGGTGAGATTGGGTGAGCAAATGCAGACCCTTTCAAGCAATAATGCATGGCCCCCATTCCATGGGTCCCAACTCTCCAGGTTCAAGGGAATATTACTACAGATATAACATGTACAGGAAACCTAGAGAATGGACACACTGTGAATACGAAAGGTTTCTAAAATTCAACGAATAGTCCCTCTCCTGGTGCTCCAGTTTGACTTTCCAACTGCCTTACTATCAATCTCCCAACTTGGAGAGACAGGCCCTTTAACCTCCTGGTTTGCACAGGTTCCCAATTTGGCAGAGGATGGAAGGGACGAGGGAGAACCCATGAGAGAGTAGCTGTTAGGCATTTGGACGGGCACATGTCACTCTAATTTCCCGGCAGGAAGAAGAATTAACCAAAGTCTCAGCCACCCACCGGGAACCAGTATAGGACATGATCCAAAATTTTGGACTTGCGTTCAGCTCACAAAAAACGAGTTGAGAAATGGAGCTCAGGGGCACAGCAATTCACAAACTGGCAGAGTGATAAAGGACAACTATCGTCCAAAAATCTGTTGAGGGAAGTCAACGAGGCGGACTTGAAAGCGAGGCAAAATAGCAGGAAATAGATTTCAAGAGGTACGTTGGAATCGCCTGTAAAGCACAGGAAGAGGGGCACAACTTGGACAATGGTGCACTTGGCCAAAAAAGGGCGTATGCGTTTTCTCCTGAATATATTCAGGAGAAAACGCATATGCCCCTTTTTGGCCAAGCAAGTAAGCGGGCAATGCAAATCTGCACTACAAAGAAGTATCATTTCCCACCGGTCAAAAGGGACATCCACAAAATGTGTAAAAACCAGAAAGGCAAGACAGGCCCTGGAGAACTGGGAGCCTTGTTATGCTGATGGGCGGGATGTAAATTGCCAACTGCCTCACTGGAGGAGTGCATTGTGTTCCCTAAAACAAGTAAACAACAGAGCTACAGAGCCAAGGCCACTTCCAGTCTAGGGAATATACCTTGGGAAAACTGAAAATCAATAAGAAAGAGCCACCTCCAAATTTAGGGCTGCACTGACTACAAGAACCTCAACTTGGGTACACCTTAAATATCCCAGGAAATATAAAAATGGTTCAAAACATTGTGGTACTTACGTATGATGGAATATCCCTCAGCGATGAAATCAATGTCATAAGACCAGTAGCAGCAAAGTGAGTGGATTCAGGTACGATGATTCTAAGTGAAATAAGTCACACAGAAAAAGAAACTTATCATAAGATATCACTTATGAAGATCCTGTAAACATGGCTACACGTGAACTGAGTTAGGAAAGAGAACAGAGTCTCACATTTAGAAAACACTCTTATGCCTGCATAAAGGGGAAGGAGAGGTGGGGTGATGCATAAAACCAGAGTTTGATATAAGCACAGGGACCGTTCCAAAAACCAACTTTGGAATAGACAAGACCTACACCTTCCTCAGTGAAAGAGACTCAAAACCCCATATTTCCCGCAGAGGATTATATCTGACTAGTAAGAATCTTAAAACCTATGTATTGATATGACTCCATAAGGGAATCAAGTGTGTCTAGAGTGGCATAAACATGGCAGCGAGAATCAGCTCAAACCCACTATAAAAAGGAATTTCAAAAGCAAAACCAAAAAACAGGGAAATTCTTTACAATTCCTTCAGGGTGTCTGAGGAAACCTGGAAAGACCCTATCTACAATGACAGCTGGATGTGGCATAAGGCTGGACACTTGGGACTGAGAGGATTGGTGAGATTGGGTGAGCAAATGCAGACCCTTTCAAGCAATAATGCATGGCCCCCATTCCATGGGTCCCAACTCTCCAGGTTCAAGGGAATATTACTACAGATATAACATGTACAGGAAACCTAGAGAATGGACACACTGTGAATACGAAAGGTTTCTAAAATTCAACGAATAGTCCCTCTCCTGGTGCTCCAGTTTGACTTTCCAACTGCCTTACTATCAATCTCCCAACTTGGAGAGACAGGCCCTTTAACCTCCTGGTTTGCACAGGTTCCCAATTTGGCAGAGGATGGAAGGGACGAGGGAGAACCCATGAGAGAGTAGCTGTTAGGCATTTGGACGGGCACATGTCACTCTAATTTCCCGGCAGGAAGAAGAATTAACCAAAGTCTCAGCCACCCACCGGGAACCAGTATAGGACATGATCCAAAATTTTGGACTTGCGTTCAGCTCACAAAAAACGAGTTGAGAAATGGAGCTCAGGGGCACAGCAATTCACAAACTGGCAGAGTGATAAAGGACAAGTATCGTCCAAAAATCTGTTGAGGGAAGTCAACGAGGCGGACTTGAAAGCGAGGCAAAATAGCAGGAAATAGATTTCAAGAGGTACGTTGGAATCGCCTGTAAAGCACAGGAAGAGGGGCACAACTTGGACAATGGTGCACTTGGCCAAAAAAGGGCGTATGCGTTTTCTCCTGAATATATTCAGGAGAAAACGCATATGCCCCTTTTTGGCCAAGCAAGTAAGCGGGCAATGCAAATCTGCACTACAAAGAAGTATCATTTCCCACCGGTCAAAAGGGACATCCACAAAATGTGTAAAAACCAGAAAGGCAAGACAGGCCCTGGAGAACTGGGAGCCTTGTTATGCTGATGGGCGGGATGTAAATTGCCAACTGCCTCACTGGAGGAGTGCATTGTGTTCCCTAAAACAAGTAAACAACAGAGCTACAGAGCCAAGGCCACTTCCAGTCTAGGGAATATACCTTGGGAAAACTGAAAATCAATAAGAAAGAGCCACCTCCAAATTTAGGGCTGCACTGACTACAAGAACCTCAACTTGGGTACACCTTAAATATCCCAGGAAATATAAAAATGGTTCAAAATATTGTGGTACTTACGTACGATGGAATATCCCTCAGCCATGAAATCAATGTCATAAGACCAGTAGCAGCAAAGTGAGTGGATTCAGGTACGATGATTCTAAGTGAAATAAGTCACACAGAAAAAGAAACTTATCATAAGATATCACTTATGAAGATCCTGTAAACATGGCTACACGTGAACTGAGTTAGGAAAGAGAACAGAGTCTCACATTTAGAAAACACTCTTATGCCTGCATAAAGGGGAAGGAGAGGTGGGGTGATGCATAAAACCAGAGTTTGATATAAGCACAGGGACCGTTCCAAAAACCAACTTTGGAATTGACAAGACCGACACCTTCCTTAGTGAAAGAGACTCAAAACCCCATATTTCCCACAGAGGAATATATCTGACTAGTAAGAATCTTAAAACCTATGTATTGATATGTCTCCATAAGGGAATCAAGTGTGTCTAGAGTGGCATAAACATTGCAGCGAGAATCAGCTCAAACCCACTATAAAAAGGAATTTCAAAAGCAAAACCAGAAAACAGGGAAATTCTTTACAATTCCTTCAGGGTGTCTGAGGAAACCTGGAAAGACCCTATCTACAATGACAGCTGGATGTGGCATAAGGCTGCACACTTGGGACTGAGAGGATTGGTGAGATTGGGTGAGCAAATGCAGACCCTTTCAAGCAATAATGCATGGCCCCCATTCCATGGGTCCCAACTCTCCAGGTTCAAGGGAATATTACTACAGATATAACATGTACAGGAAACCTAGAGAATGGACACACTGTGAATACGAAAGGTTTCTAAAACTCAACGAATAGTCCCTCTCCTGGTGCTCCAGTTTGACTTTCCAACTGCCTTACTATCAATCTCCCAACTTGGAGAGACAGGCCCTTTAACCTCCTGGTTTGCACAGGTTCCCAATTTGGCAGAGGAAGGAAGGGACGAGGGAGAACCCATGAGAGAGTAGCTGTTAGGCATTTGGACGGGCACATGTCACTCTAATTTCCCAGCAGGAAGAAGAATTAACCAAAGTCTCAGCCACCCACCGGGAACCAGTATAGGACATGATCCAAAATTTTGGACTTGCGTTCAGCTCACAAAAAACGAGTTGAGAAATGGAGCTCAGGGGCACAGCAATTCACAAACTGGCAGAGTGATAAAGGACATCTATCGTCCAAAAATCTGTTGAGGGAAGTCAACGAGGCGGACTTGAAAGTGAGGCAAAATAGCAGGAAACAGATTTCAAGAGGTACGTTGGAATCGCCTGTAAAGCACAGGAAGAGGGGCACAACTTGGACAATGGTGCACTTGGCCAAAAAGGGCGTATGCGTTTTCTCCTGAATATATTCAGGAGAAAACGCATACGCCCTTTTTGGCCAAGCAAGCAAGCGGGCAATGCAAATCTGCACTACAAAGAAGTATCACTTCCCACCGGTCAAAAGGGACATCCACAAAATGTGTAAAAACCAGAAAGGCAAGACAGGCCCTGGAGAACTGGGAGCCTTGTTATGCTGATGGGCGGGATGTAAACTGCCAACTGCCTCACTGGAGGAGTGCATTGTGTTCCCTAAAACAAGTAAACAACAGAGCTACAGAGCCAAGGCCACTTCCAGTCTAGGGAATATACCTTGGGAAAACTGAAAATCAATAAGAAAGAGCCACCTCCAAATTTAGGGCTGCACTGACTACAAGAACCTCAACTTGGGTACACCTTAAATATACCAGGAAATATAAAAATGGTTCAAAACATTGTGGTACTTACGTATGATGCAATATCCCTCAGCGATGAAATCAATGTCATAAGACCAGTAGCAGCAAAGTGAGTGGATTCAGGTACGATGATTCTAAGTGAAATAAGTCACACAGAAAAAGAAACTTATCATAAGATATCACTTATGAAGATCCTGTAAACATGGCTACACGTGAACTGAGTTAGGAAAGAGAACAGAGTCTCACATTTAGAAAACACTCTTATGCCTGCATAAAGGGGAAGGAGAGGTGGGGTGATGCATAAAACCAGAGTTTGATGTAAGCACAGGGACCGTTCCAAAAACCAACTTTGGAATAGACAAGACCTACACCTTCCTCAGTGAAAGAGACTCAAAACCCCATATTTCCCGCAGAGGAATATATCTGACTAGTAAGAATCTTAAAACCTATGTATTGATATGACTCCATAAGGGAATCAAGTGTGTCTAGAGTGGCATAAACATGGCAGCGAGAATCAGCTCAAACCCACTATAAAAAGGAATTTCAAAAGCAAAACCAAAAAACAGGGAAATTCTTTACAATTCCTTCAGGGTGTCTGAGGAAACCCGGAAAGACCCTATCTACAATGACAGCTGGATGTGGCATAAGGCTGGACACTTGGGACTGAGAGGATTGGTGAGATTGGCTGAGCAAATGCAGACCCTTTCAAGCAATAATGCATGGCCCCCATTCCATGGGTCCCAACTCTCCAGGTTCAAGGGAATATTACTACAGCTATAACATGTACAGGAAACCTAGAGAATGGACACACTGTGAATACGAAAGGTTTCTAAAACTCAACGAATAGTCCCTCTCCTGGTGCTCCAGTTTGACTTTCCAACTGCCTTACTATCAATCTCCCAACTTGGAGAGACAGGCCCTTTAACCTCCTGGTTTGCACAGGTTCCCAATTTGGCAGAGGATGGAAGGGACGAGGGAGAACCCATGAGAGAGTAGCTGTTAGGCATTTGGACGGGCACATGTCACTCTAATTTCCCGGCAGGAAGAAGAATTAACCAAAGTCTCAGCCACCCACCGGGAACCAGTATAGGACATGATCCAAAATTTTGGACTTGCGTTCAGCTCACAAAAAACGAGTTGAGAAATGGAGCTCAGGGGCACAGCAATTCACAAACTGGCAGAGTGATAAAGGACAACTATCGTCCAAAAATCTGTTGAGGGAAGTCAACGAGGCGGACTTGAAAGTGAGGCAAAATAGCAGGAAATAGATTTCAAGAGGTACGTTGGAATCGCCTGTAAAGCACAGGAAGAGGGGCACAACTTGGACAATGGTGCACTTGGCCAAAAAAGGGCGTATGCGTTTTCTCCTGAATATATTCAGGAGAAAACGCATACGCCCCTTTTTGGCCAAGCAAGTAAGCGGGCAATGCAAATCTGCACTACAAAGAAGTATCATTTCCCACCGGTCAAAAGGGACATCCACAAAATGTGTAAAAACCAGAAAGGCAAGACAAGCCCTGGAGAACTGGGAGCCTTGTTATGCTGATGGGCGGGATGTAAATTGCCAACTGCCTCACTGGAGGAGTGCATTGTGTTCCCTAAAACAAGTAAACAACAGAGCTACAGAGCCAAGGCCACTTCCAGTCTAGGGAATATACCTTGGGAAAACTGAAAATCAATAAGAAAGAGCCACCTCCAAATTTAGGGCTGCACTGACTACAAGAACCTCAACTTGGGTACACCTTAAATATCCCAGGAAATATAAAAATGGTTCAAAATATTGTGGTACTTACGTACGATGGAATATGCCTCAGCCATGAAATCAATGTCATAAGACCAGTAGCAGCAAAGTGAGTGGATTCAGGTACGATGATTCTAAGTGAAATAAGTCACACAGAAAAAGAAACTTATCATAAGATATCACTTATGAAGATCCTGTAAACATGGCTACACGTGAACTGAGTTAGGAAAGAGAACAGAGTCTCACATTTAGAAAACACTCTTATGCCTGCATAAAGGGGAAGGAGAGGTGGGGTGATGCATAAAACCAGAGTTTGATATAAGCACAGGGACCGCTCCAAAGCCAACTTTGGAATTGACATGACCGACACCTTCCTTAGTGAAAGAGACTCAAAACCCCATATTTCCCACAGAGGAATATATCTGACTAGTAAGAATCTTAAAACCTATGTATTGATATGTCTCCATAAGGGAATCAAGTGTGTCTAGAGTGGCATAAACATGGCAGCGAGAATCAGCTCAAACCCACTATAAAAAGGAATTTCAAAAGCAAAACCAAAAAACAGGGAAATTCTTTACAATTCCTTCAGGGTGTCTGAGGAAACCTGGAAAGACCCTATCTACAATGACAGCTGGATGTGGCATAAGGCTGGACACTTGGGACTGAGAGGATTGGTGAGATTGGGTGAGCAAATGCAGACCCTTTCAAGCAATAATGCATGGCCCCCATTCCATGGGTCCCAACTCTCCAGGTTCAAGGGAATATTACTACAGCTATAACATGTACAGGAAACCTAGAGAATGGACACACTGTGAATACGAAAGGTTTCTAAAACTCAACGAATAGTCCCTCTCCTGGTGCTCCAGTTTGACTTTCCAACTGCCTTACTATCAATCTCCCAACTTGGAGAGACAGGCCCTTTAACCTCCTGGTTTGCACAGGTTCCCAAATTGGCAGAGGAAGGAAGGGACGAGGGAGAACCCATGAGAGAGTAGCTGTTAGGCATTTGGACGGGCACATGTCACTCTAATTTCCCAGCAGGAAGAAGAATTAACCAAAGTCTCAGCCACCCACCGGGAACCAGTATAGGACATGATCCAAAATTTTGGACTTGCGTTCAGCTCACAAAAAACGAGTTGAGAAATGGAGCTCAGGGGCACAGCAATTCACAAACTGGCAGAGTGATAAAGGACAACTATCGTCCAAAAATCAGTTGAGGGAAGTCAACGAGGCGGATTTGAAAGTGAGGCAAAATAGCAGGAAACAGATTTCAAGAGGTACGTTGGAATCGCCTGTAAAGCATAGGAAGAGGGGCACAACTTGGACAATGGTGCACTTGGCCAAAAAGGGCGTATGCGTTTTCTCCTGAATATATTCAGGAGAAAATGCATACGCCCTTTTTGGCCAAGCAAGCAAGCGGGCAATGCAAATCTGCACTACAAAGAAGTATCACTTCCCACCGGTCAAAAGGGACATCCACAAAATGTGTAAAAACCAGAAAGGCAAGACAGGCCCTGGAGAACTGGGAGCCTTGTTATGCTGATGGGCGGGATGTAAACTGCCAACTGCCTCACTGGAGGAGTGCATTGTGTTCCCTAAAACAAGTAAACAACAGAGCTACAGAGCCAAGGCCACTTCCAGTCTAGGGAATATACCTTGGGAAAACTGAAAATCAATAAGAAAGAGCCACCTCCAAATTTAGGGCTGCACTGGCTACAAGAACCTCAACTTGGGTACACCTTAAATATCCCAGGAAATATAAAAATGGTTCAAAACATTGTGGTACTTACGTATGATGGAATATCCCTCAGCGATGAAATCAATGTCATAAGACCAGTAGCAGCAAAGTGAGTGGATTCAGGTACGATGATTCTAAGTGAAATAAGTCACACAGAAAAAGAAACTTATCATAAGATATCACTTATGAAGATCCTGTAAACATGGCTACACGTGAACTGAGTTAGGAAAGAGAACAGAGTCTCACATTTAGAAAACACTCTTATGCCTGCATAAAGGGGAAGGAGACGTGGGGTGATGCATAAAACCAGAGTTTGATATAAGCACAGGGACCGTTCCAAAAACCAACTTTGGAATAGACAAGACCTACACCTTCCTCAGTGAAAGAGACTCAAAACCCCATATTTCCCGCAGAGGAATATATCTGACTAGTAAGAATCTTAAAACCTATGTATTGATATGACTCCATAAGGGAATCAAGTGTGTCTAGAGTGGCATAAACATGGCAGCGAGAATCAGCTCAAACACACTATAAAAAGGAATTTCAAAAGCAAAACAAAAAACAGGGAAATTCTTTACAATTCCTTCAGGGTGTCTGAGGAAACCTGGAAAGACCCTATCTACAATCACAGCTGGATGTGGCATAATGCTGGACACTTGGGACTGAGAGGATTGGTGAGATTGGCTGAGCAAATGCAGACCCTTTCAAGCAATAATGCATGGCCCCCATTCCATGGGTCCCAACTCTCCAGGTTCAAGGGAATATTACTACAGCTATAACATGTACAGGAAACCTAGAGAATGGACACACTGTGAATACGAAAGGTTTCTAAAACTCAACGAATAGTCCCTCTCCTGGTGCTCCAGTTTGACTTTCCAACTGCCTTACTATCAATCTCCCAACTTGGAGAGACAGGCCCTTTAACCTCCTGGTTTGCACAGGTTCCCAATTTGGCAGAGGATGGAAGGGACGAGGGAGAACCCATGAGAGAGTAGCTGTTAGGCATTTGGACGGGCACATGTCACTCTAATTTCCCGGCAGGAAGAAGAATTAACCAAAGTCTCAGCCACCCACCGGGAACCAGTATAGGACATGATCCAAAATTTTGGACTTGCGTTCAGCTCACAAAAAACGAGTTGAGAAATGGAGCTCAGGGGCACAGCAATTCACAAACTGGCAGAGTGATAAAGGACAACTATCGTCCAAAAATCTGTTGAGGGAAGTCAACGAGGCGGACTTGAAAGCGAGGCAAAATAGCAGGAAACAGATTTCAAGAGGTACCTTGGAATCGCCTGTAAAGCACAGGAAGAGGGGCACAACTTGGACAATGGTGCACTTGGCCAAAAAGGGCGTATGCGTTTTCTCCTGAATATATTCAGGAGAAAACGCATACGCCCTTTTTGGCCAAGCAAGCAAGCGGGCAATGCAAATCTGCACTACAAAGAAGTATCATTTCCCACCGGTCAAAAGGGACATCCACAAAATGTGTAAAAACCAGAAAGGCAAGACAGGCCCTGGAGAACTGGGAGCCTTGTTATGCTGATGGGCGGGATGTAAATTGCCAACTGCCTCACTGGAGGAGTGCATTGTGTTCCCTAAAACAAGTAAACAACAGAGCTACAGAGCCAAGGCCACTTCCAGTCTAGGGAATATACCTTGGGAAAACTGAAAATCAATAAGAAAGAGCCACCTCCAAATTTAGGGCTGCACTGACTACAAGAACCTCAACTTGGGTACACCTTAAATATCCCAGGAAATATAAAAATGGTTCAAAACATTGTGGTACTTACGTACGATGGAATATCCCTCAGCGATGAAATCAATGTCATAAGACCAGTAGCAGCAAAGTGAGTGGATTCAGGTACGATGATTCTAAGTGAAATAAGTCACACAGAAAAAGAAACTTATCATAAGATATCACTTATGAAGATCCTGTAAACATGGCTACACGTGAACTGAGTTAGGAAAGAGAACAGAGTCTCACATTTAGAAAACACTCTTATGCCTGCATAAAGGGGAAGGAGAGGTGGGGTGATGCATAAAACCAGAGTTTGATATAAGCACAGGGACCGTTCCAAAAACCAACTTTGGAATAGACAAGACCTACACCTTCCTCAGTGAAAGAGACTCAAAACCCCATATTTCCCGCAGAGGAATATATCTGACTAGTAAGAATCTTAAAACCTATGTATTGATATGACTCCATAAGGGAATCAAGTGTGTCTAGAGTGGCATAAACATGGCAGCGAGAATCAGCTCAAACCCACTATAAAAAGGAATTTCAAAAGCAAAACCAAAAAACAGGGAAATTCTTTACAATTCCTTCAGGGTGTCTGAGGAAACCTGGAAAGACCCTATCTACAATCACAGCTGGATGTGGCATAATGCTGGACACTTGGGACTGAGAGGATTGGTGAGATTGGCTGAGCAAATGCAGACCCTTTCAAGCAATAATGCATGGCCCCCATTCCATGGGTCCCAACTCTCCAGGTTCAAGGGAATATTACTACAGCTATAACATGTACAGGAAACCTAGAGAATGGACACACTGTGAATACGAAAGGTTTCTAAAACTCAACGAATAGTCCCTCTCCTGGTGCTCCAGTTTGACTTTCCAACTGCCTTACTATCAATCTCCCAACTTGGAGAGACAGGCCCTTTAACCTCCTGGTTTGCACAGGTTCCCAATTTGGCAGAGGATGGAAGGGACGAGGGAGAACCCATGAGAGAGTAGCTGTTAGGCATTTGGACGGGCACATGTCACTCTAATTTCCCGGCAGGAAGAAGAATTAACCAAAGTCTCAGCCACCCACCGGGAACCAGTATAGGACATGATCCAAAATTTTGGACTTGCGTTCAGCTCACAAAAAACGAGTTGAGAAATGGAGCTCAGGGGCACAGCAATTCACAAACTGGCAGAGTGATAAAGGACAACTATCGTCCAAAAATCTGTTGAGGGAAGTCAATGAGGCGGACTTGAAAGCGAGGCAAAATAGCAGGAAACAGATTTCAAGAGGTACCTTGGAATCGCCTGTAAAGCACAGGAAGAGGGGCACAACTTGGACAATGGTGCACTTGGCCAAAAAGGGCGTATGCATTTTCTCCTGAATATATTCAGGAGAAAACGCATACGCCCTTTTTGGCCAAGCAAGCAAGCGGGCAATGCAAATCTGCACTACAAAGAAGTATCATTTCCCACCGGTCAAAAGGGACATCCACAAAATGTGTAAAAACCAGAAAGGCAAGACAGGCCCTGGAGAACTGGGAGCCTTGTTATGCTGATGGGCGGGATGTAAATTGCCAACTGCCTCACTGGAGGAGTGCATTGTGTTCCCTAAAACAAGTAAACAACAGAGCTACAGAGCCAAGGCCACTTCCAGTCTAGGGAATATACCTTGGGAAAACTGAAAATCAATAAGAAAGAGCCACCTCCAAATTTAGGGCTGCACTGACTACAAGAACCTCAACTTGGGTACACCTTAAATATCCCAGGAAATATAAAAATGGTTCAAAACATTGTGGTACTTACGTACGATGGAATATCCCTCAGCCATGAAATCAATGTCATAAGACCAGTAGCAGCAAAGTGAGTGGATTCAGGTACGATGATTCTAAGTGAAATAAGTCACACAGAAAATGAAACTTATCATAAGATATCACTTATGAAGATCCTGTAAACATGGCTACACGTGAACTGAGTTAGGAAAGAGAACAGAGTCTCACATTTAGAAAACACTCTTATGCCTGCATAAAGGGGAAGGAGAGGTGGGGTGATGCATAAAACCAGAGTTTGATATAAGCACAGGGACCGTTCCAAAACCAACTTTGAAATTGACAAGACCGAAACCTTCCTTAGTGAAAGAGACTCAAAACCCCATATTTCCCACAGAGGAATATATCTGACTAGTAAGAATCTTAAAACCTATGTATTGATATGTCTCCATAAGGGAATCAAGTGTGTCTAGAGTGGCATAAACATGGCAGCGAGAATCAGCTCAAACCCACTATAAAAAGGAATTTCAAAAGCAAAACCAAAAAACAGGGAAATTCTTTACAATTCCTTCAGGGTGTCTGAGGAAACCTGGAAAGACCCTATCTACAATGACAGCTGGATGTGGCATAAGGCTGGACACTTGGGACTGAGAGGATTGGCGAGATTGGGTGAGCAAATGCAGACCCTTTCAAGCAATAATGCATGGCCCCCATTCCATGGGTCCCAACTCTCCAGGTTCAAGGGAATATTACTACAGCTATAACATGTACAGGAAACCTAGAAAATGGACACACTGTGAATACGAAAGGTTTCTAAAACTCAACGAATAGTCCCTCTCCTGGTGCTCCAGTTTGACTTTCCAACTGCCTTACTATCAATCTCCCAACTTGGAGAGACAGGCCCTTTAACCTCCTGGTTTGCACAGGTTGCCAATTTGGCAGAGGATGGAAGGGACGAGAGAGAACCCATGAGAGAGTAGCTGTTAGGCATTTGGACGGGCACATGTCACTCTAATTTCCCGGCAGGAAGAAGAATTAACCAAAGTCTCAGCCACCCACCGGGAACCAGTATAGGACATGATCCAAAATTTTGGACTTGCGTTCAGCTCACAAAAAACGAGTTGAGAAATGGAGCTCAGGGGCACAGCAATTCACAAACTGGCAGAGTGATAAAGGACAACTATCGTCCAAAAATCTGTTGAGGGAAGTCAACAAGGCGGACTTGAAAGTGAGGCAAAATAGCAGGAAACAGATTTCAAGAGGTACCTTGGAATCGCCTGTAAAGCACAGGAAGAGGGGCACAACTTGGACAATGGTGTACTTGGCCAAAAAGGGCGTATGCGTTTTCTCCTGAATATATTCAGGAGAAAACGCATACGCCCTTTTTGGCCAAGCAAGCAAGCGGGCAATGCAAATCTGCACTACAAAGAAGTATCACTTCCCACCGGTCAAAAGGGACATCCACAAAATGTGTAAAAACCAGAAAGGCAAGACATGCCCTGGAGAACTGGGAGCCTTGTTATGCTGATGGGCGGGATGTAAACTGCCAACTGCCTCACTGGAGGAGTGCATTGTGTTCCCTAAAACAAGTAAACAACAGAGCTACAGAGCCAAGGCAACTTCCAGTCTAGGGAATATACCTTGGGAAAACTGAAAATCAATAAGAAGGAGCCACCTCCAAATTTAGGGCTGCACTGACTACAAGAACCTCAACTTGGGTACACCTTAAATATCCCAGGAAATATAAAAATGGTTCAAAACATTGTGGTACTTATGTACGATGGAATATCCCTCAGCCATGAAATCAATGTCATAAGACCAGTAGCAGCAAAGTGAGTGGATTCAGGTATGATGATTCTAAGTGAAATAAGTCACACAGAAAAAGAAACTTATCATAAGATATCACTTATGAAGATACTGTAAACATGGCTACACGTGAACTGAGTTAGGAAAGAGAACAGAGTCTCACATTTAGAAAACACTCTTATGCCTGCATAAAGGGGAAGGAGAGGTGGGGTGATGCATAAAACCAGAGTTTGATATAAGCACAGGGACCGTTCCAAAAACCAACTTTGGAATAGACAAGACCTACACCTTCCTCAGTGAAAGAGACTCAAAACCCCATATTTCCCGCAGAGGAATATATCTGACTAGTAAGAATCTTAAAACCTATGTATTGATATGACTCCATAAGGGAATCAAGTGTGTCTAGAGTGGCATAAACATGGCAGCGAGAATCAGCTCAAACCCACTATAAAAAGGAATTTCAAAAGCAAAACCAAAAAACAGGGAAATTCTTTACAATTCCTTCAGGGTGTCTGAGGAAACCTGGAAAGACCCTATCTACAATGACAGCTGGATGTGGCATAAGGCTGGACACTTGGGACTGAGAGGATTGGTGAGATTGGGTGAGCAAATGCAGACACTTTCAAGCAATAATGCATGGACCCCATTCCATATGTCCCAACTCTCCAGGTTCAAGGGAATATTACTACAGCTATAACATGTACAGGAAACCTAGAGAATGGACACACTGTGAATACGAAAGGTTTCTAAAACTCAACGAATAGTCCCTCTCCTGGTGCTCCAGTTTGACTTTCCAACTGCCTTACTATCAATCTCCCAACTTGGAGAGACAGGCCCTTTAACCTCCTGGTTTGCACAGGTTCCCAATTTGGCAGAGGATGGAAGGGACGAGGGAGAACCCATGAGAGAGTAGCTGTTAGGCATTTGGACGGGCACATGTCACTCTAATTTCCCGGCAGGAAGAAGAATTAACCAAAGTCTCAGCCACCCACCGGGAACCAGTATAGGACATGATCCAAAATTTTGGACTTGCGTTCAGCTCACAAAAAACGAGTGGAGAAATGGAGCTCAGGGGCACAGCAATTCAGAAACTGGCAGAGTGATAAAGGACAACTATCGTCCAAAAATCTGTTGAGGGAAGTCAACGAGGCGGACTTGAAAGCGAGGCAAAATAGCAGGAAACAGATTTCAAGAGGTACCTTGGAATCGCCTGTAAAGCACAGGAAGAGGGGCACAACTTGGACAATGGTGCACTTGGCCAAAAAGGGCGTATGCGTTTTCTCCTGAATATATTCAGGAGAAAACGCATACGCCCTTTTTGGCCAAGCAAGCAAGCGGGCAATGCAAATCTGCACTACAAAGAAGTATCATTTCCCACCGGTCAAAAGGGACATCCACAAAATGTGTAAAAACCAGAAAGGCAAGACAGGCCCTGGAGAACTGGGAGCCTTGTTATGCTGATGGGCGGGATGTAAATTGCCAACTGCCTCACTGGAGGAGTGCATTGTGTTCCCTAAAACAAGTAAACAACAGAGCTACAGAGCCAAGGCCACTTCCAGTCTAGGGAATATACCTTGGGAAAACTGAAAATCAATAAGAAAGAGCCACCTCCAAATTTAGGGCTGCACTGACTACAAGAACCTCAACTTGGGTACACCTTAAATATCCCAGGAAATATAAAAATGGTTCAAAACATTGTGGTACTTACGTACGATGGAATATCCCTCAGCCATGAAATCAATGTCATAAGACCAGTAGCAGCAAAGTGAGTGGATTCAGGTACGATGATTCTAAGTGAAATAAGTCACACAGAAAAAGAAACTTATCATAAGATATCACTTATGAAGATCCTGTAAACATGGCTACACGTGAACTGAGTTAGGAAAGAGAACAGAGTCTCACATTTAGAAAACACTCTTATGCCTGCATAAAGGGGAAGGAGAGGTGGGGTGATGCATAAAACCAGAGTTTGATATAAGCACAGGGACCGTTCCAAAAACCAACTTTGGAATAGACAAGACCTACACCTTCCTCAGTGAAAGAGACTCAAAACCCCATATTTCCCGCAGAGGAATATATCTGACTAGTAAGAATCTTAAAACCTATGTATTGATATGACTCCATAAGGGAATCAAGTGTGTCTAGAGTGGCATAAACATGGCAGCGAGAATCAGCTCAAACCCACTATAAAAAGGAATTTCAAAAGCAAAACCAAAAAACAGGGAAATTCTTTACAATTCCTTCAGGGTGTCTGAGGAAACCTGGAAAGACCCTATCTACAATGACAGCTGGATGTGGCCTAAGGCTGGACACTTGGGACTGAGAGGATTGGTGAGATTGGGTGAGCAAATGCAGACCCTTTCAAGCAATAATGCATGGCCCCCATTCCATGGGTCCCAACTCTCCAGGTTCAAGGGAATATTACTACAGCTATAACATGTACAGGAAACCTAGAGAATGGACACACTGTGAATACGAAAGGTTTCTAAAACTCAACGAATAGTCCCTCTCCTGGTGCTCCAGTTTGACTTTCCAACTGCCTTACTATCAATCTCCCAACTTGGAGAGACAGGCCCTTTAACCTCCTGGTTTGCACAGGTTCCCAATTTGGCAGAGGATGGAAGGGACGAGGGAGAACCCATGAGAGAGTAGCTGTTAGGCATTTGGACGGGCACATGTCACTCTAATTTCCCGGCAGGAAGAAGAATTAACCAAAGTCTCAGCCACCCACCGGGAACCAGTATAGGACATGATCCAAAATTTTGGACTTGCGTTCAGCTCACAAAAAACGAGTTGAGAAATGGAGCTCAGGGGCACAGCAATTCACAAACTGGCAGAGTGATAAAGGACAACTATCGTCCAAAAATCTGTTGAGGGAAGTCAACGAGGCGGCCTTGAATGCGAGGCAAAATAGCAGGAAACAGATTTCAAGAGGTACCTTGGAATCGCCTGTAAAGCACAGGAAGAGGGGCACAACTTGGACAATGGTGCACTTGGCCAAAAAGGGCGTATGCGTTTTCTCCTGAATATATTCAGGAGAAAACGCATACGCCCTTTTTGGCCAAGCAAGCAAGCGGGCAATGCAAATCTGCACTACAAAGAAGTATCACTTCCCACCGGTCAAAAGGGACATCCACAAAATGTGTAAAAACCAGAAAGGCAAGACAGGCCCTGGAGAACTGGGAGCATTGTTATGCTGATGGGCGGGATGTAAACTGCCAACTGCCTCACTGGAGGAGTGCATTGTGTTCCCTAAAACAAGTAAACAACAGAGCTACAGAGCCAAGGCCACTTCCAGTCTAGGGAATATACGTTGGGAAAACTGAAAATCAATAAGAAAGAGCCACCTCCAAATTTAGGGCTGCACTGACTACAAGAACCTCAACTTGGGTACACCTTAAATATCCCAGGAAATATAAAAATGGTTCAAAACATTGTGGTACTTACGTATGATGGAATATCCCTCAGCGATGAAATCAATGTCATAAGACCAGTAGCAGCAAAGTGAGTGGATTCAGGTACGATGATTCTAAGTGAAATAAGTCACACAGAAAAAGAAACTTATCATAAGATATCACTTATGAAGATCCTGTAAACATGGCTACACGTGAACTGAGTTAGGAAAGAGAACAGAGTCTCACATTTAGAAAACACTCTTATGCCTGCATAAAGGGGAAGGAGAGGTGGGGTGATGCATAAAACCAGAGTTTGATATAAGCACAGGGACCGTTCCAAAAACCAACTTTGGAATAGACAAGACCTACACCTTCCTCAGTGAAAGAGACTCAAAACCCCATATTTCCCGCAGAGGAATATATCTGACTAGTAAGAATCTTAAAACCTATGTATTGATATGACTCCATAAGGGAATCAAGTGTGTCTAGAGTGGCATAAACATGGCAGCGAGAATCAGCTCAAACCCACTATAAAAAGGAATTTCAAAAGCAAAACCAAAAAACAGGGAAATTCTTTACAATTCCTTCAGGGTGTCTGAGGAAACCTGGAAAGACCCTATCTACAATGACAGCTGGATGTGGCCTAAGGATGGACACTTGGGACTGAGAGGATTGGTGAGATTGGGTGAGCAAATGCAGACCCTTTCAAGCAATAATGCATGGCCCCCATTCCATGGGTCCCAACTCTCCAGGTTCAAGGGAATATTACTACAGCTATAACATGTACAGGAAACCTAGAGAATGGACACACTGTGAATACGAAAGGTTTCTAAAACTCAACGAATAGTCCCTCTCCTGGTGCTCCAGTTTGACTTTCCAACTGCCTTACTATCAATCTCCCAACTTGGAGAGACAGGCCCTTTAACCTCCTGGTTTGCACAGGTTCCCAATTTGGCAGAGGATGGAAGGGACGAGGGAGAACCCATGAGAGAGTAGCTGTTAGGCATTTGGACGGGCACATGTCACTCTAATTTCCCGGCAGGAAGAAGAATTAACCAAAGTCTCAGCCACCCACCGGGAACCAGTATAGGACATGATCCAAAATTTTGGACTTGCGTTCAGCTCACAAAAAACGAGTTGAGAAATGGAGCTCAGGGGCACAGCAATTCACAAACTGGCAGAGTGATAAAGGACAACTATCGTCCAAAAATCTGTTGAGGGAAGTCAACGAGGCGGACTTGATAGCGAGGCAAAATAGCAGGAAACAGATTTCAAGAGGTACGTTGGAATCGCCTGTAAAGCACAGGAAGAGGGGCACAACTTGGACAATGGTGCACTTGGCCAAAAAGGGCGTATGCGTTTTCTCCTGAATATATTCAGGAGAAAACGCATACGCCCTTTTTGGCCAAGCAAGCAAGCGGGCAATGCAAATCTGCACTACAAAGAAGTATCACTTCCCACCGGTCAAAAGGGACATCCACAAAATGTGTAAAAACCAGAAAGGCAAGACAGGCCCTGGAGAAGTGGGAGCCTTGTTATGCTGATGGGCGGGATGTAAATTGCCAACTGCCTCACTGGAGGAGTGCATTGTGTTCCCTAAAACAAGTAAACAACAGAGCTACAGAGCCAAGGCCACTTCCAGTCTAGGGAATATACCTTGGGAAAACTGAAAATCAATAAGAAAGAGCCACCTCCAAATTTAGGGCTGCACTGACTACAAGAACCTCAACTTGGGTACACCTTAAATATCCCAGGAAATATAAAAATGGTTCAAAACATTGTGGTACTTACGTATGATGGAATATCCCTCAGCCATGAAATCAATGTCATAAGACCAGTAGCAGCAAAGTGAGTGGATTCAGGTACGATGATTCTAAGTGAAATAAGTCACACAGAAAAAGAAACTTATCATAAGATATCACTTATGAAGATCCTGTAAACATGGCTACACGTGAACTGAGTTAGGAAAGAGAACAGAGTCTCACATTTAGAAAACACTCTTATGCCTGCATAAAGGGGAAGGAGAGGTGGGGTGATGCATAAAACCAGAGTTTGATATAAGCACAGGGACCGTTCCAAAAACCAACTTTGGAATAGACAAGACCTACACCTTCCTCAGTGAAAGAGACTCAAAACCCCATATTTCCCGCAGAGGAATATATCTGACTAGTAAGAATCTTAAAACCTATGTATTGATATGACTCCATAAGGGAATCAAGTGTGTCTAGAGTGGCATAAACATGGCAGCGAGAATCAGCTCAAACCCACTATAAAAAGGAATTTCAAAAACAAAACCAAAAAACAGGGAAATTCTTTACAATTCCTTCAGGGTGTCTGAGGAAACCTGGAAAGACCCTATCTACAATGACAGCTGGATGTGTCATAAGGCTGGACACTTGGGACTGAGAGGATTGGTGAGATTGGGTGAGCGAATGCAGACCCTTTCAAGCAATAATGCATGGCCCCCATTCCATGGGTCCCAACTCTCCAGGTTCAAGGGAATATTACTACAACTATAACATGTACAGGAAACCTAGAGAATGGACACACTGTGAATACGAAAGGTTTCTAAAACTCAACGAATAGTCCCTCTCCTGGTGCTCCAGTTTGACTTTCCAACTGCCTTACTATCAATCTCCCAACTTGGAGAGACAGGCCCTTTAACCTCCTGGTTTGCACAGGTTCCCAATTTGGCAGAGGATGGAAGGGACGAGGGAGAACCCATGAGAGAGTAGCTGTTAGGCATTTGGACGGGCACATGTCACTCTAATTTCCCGGCAGGAAGAAGAATTAACCAAAGTCTCAGCCACCCACCGGGAACCAGTATAGGACATGATCCAAAATTTTGGACTTGCGTTCAGCTCACAAAAAACGAGTTGAGAAATGGAGCTCAGGGGCACAGCAATTCACAAACTGGCAGAGTGATAAAGGACAACTATCGTCCAAAAATCTGTTGAGGGAAGTCAACGAGGCGGACTTGAAAGTGAGGCAAAATAGCAGGAAATAGATTTCAAGAGGTACGTTGGAATCGCCTGTAAAGCACAGGAAGAGGGGCACAACTTGGACAATGGTGCACTTGGCCAAAAAAGGGCGTATGCGTTTTCTCCTGAATATATTCAGGAGAAAACGCATACGCCCCTTTTTGGCCAAGCAAGTAAGCGGGCAATGCAAATCTGCACTACAAAGAAGTATCATTTCCCACCGGTCAAAAGGGACATCCACAAAATGTGTAAAAACCAGAAAGGCAAGACAAGCCCTGGAGAACTGGGAGCCTTGTTATGCTGATGGGCGGGATGTAAATTGCCAACTGCCTCACTGGAGGAGTGCATTGTGTTCCCTAAAACAAGTAAACAACAGAGCTACAGAGCCAAGGCCACTTCCAGTCTAGGGAATATACCTTGGGAAAACTGAAAATCAATAAGAAAGAGCCACCTCCAAATTTAGGGCTGCACTGACTACAAGAACCTCAACTTGGGTACACCTTAAATATCCCAGGAAATATAAAAATGGTTCAAAATATTGTGGTACTTACGTACGATGGAATATGCCTCAGCCATGAAATCAATGTCATAAGACCAGTAGCAGCAAAGTGAGTGGATTCAGGTACGATGATTCTAAGTGAAATAAGTCACACAGAAAAAGAAACTTATCATAAGATATCACTTATGAAGATCCTGTAAACATGGCTACACGTGAACTGAGTTAGGAAAGAGAACAGAGTCTCACATTTAGAAAACACTCTTATGCCTGCATAAAGGGGAAGGAGAGGTGGGGTGATGCATAAAACCAGAGTTTGATATAAGCACAGGGACCGCTCCAAAGCCAACTTTGGAATTGACATGACCGACACCTTCCTTAGTGAAAGAGACTCAAAACCCCATATTTCCCACAGAGGAATATATCTGACTAGTAAGAATCTTAAAACCTATGTATTGATATGTCTCCATAAGGGAATCAAGTGTGTCTAGAGTGGCATAAACATGGCAGCGAGAATCAGCTCAAACCCACTATAAAAAGGAATTTCAAAAGCAAAACCAAAAAACAGGGAAATTCTTTACAATTCCTTCAGGGTGTCTGAGGAAACCTGGAAAGACCATATCTACAATGACAGCTGGATGTGTCATAAGGCTGGACACTTGGGACTGAGAGGATTGGTGAGATTGGGTGAGCAAATGCAGACCCTTTCAAGCAATAATGCATGGCCCC
Source organism: Mesoplodon densirostris (assembly GCF_025265405.1). Classification (NCBI taxonomy): domain Eukaryota; kingdom Metazoa; phylum Chordata; class Mammalia; order Artiodactyla; family Ziphiidae; genus Mesoplodon; species Mesoplodon densirostris. The sequence goes on along the minus strand of NW_026778200.1, from coordinate 2,414,289 downwards.
CATTCCATGGGTCCCAACTCTCCAGGTTCAAGGGAATATTACTACAGCTATAACATGTACAGGAAACCTAGAGAATGGACACACTGTGAATACGAAAGGTTTCTAAAACTCAACGAATAGTCCCTCTCCTGGTGCTCCAGTTTGACTTTCCAACTGCCTTACTATCAATCTCCCAACTTGGAGAGACAGGCCCTTTAACCTCCTGGTTTGCACAGGTTCCCAATTTGGCAGAGGATGGAAGGGACGAGGGAGAACCCATGAGAGAGTAGCTGTTAGGCATTTGGACGGGCACATGTCACTCTAATTTCCCGGCAGGAAGAAGAATTAACCAAAGTCTCAGCCACCCACCGGGAACCAGTATAGGACATGATCCAAAATTTTGGACTTGCGTTCAGCTCACAAAAAACGAGTTGAGAAATGGAGCTCAGGGGCACAGCAATTCACAAACTGGCAGAGTGATAAAGGACAACTATCGTCCAAAAATCTGTTGAGGGAAGTCAACGAGGCGGACTTGAAAGTGAGGCAAAATAGCAGGAAACAGATTTCAAGAGGTACCTTGGAATCGCCTGTAAAGCACAGGAAGAGGGGCACAACTTGGACAATGGTGCACTTGGCCAAAAAGGGCGTATGCGTTTTCTCCTGAATATATTCAGGAGAAAACACATACGCCCTTTTTGGCCAAGCAAGCAAGCGGGCAATGCAAATCTGCACTACAAAGAAGTATCACTTCCCACCGGTCAAAAGGGACATCCACAAAATGTGTAAAAACCAGAAAGGCAAGACAGGCCCTGGAGAACTGGGAGCCTTGTTATGCTGATGGGCGGGATGTAAACTGCCAACTGCCTCACTGGAGGAGTGCATTGTGTTCCCTAAAACAAGTAAACAACAGAGCTACAGAGCCAAGGCCACTTCCAGTCTAGGGAATATACCTTGGGAAAACTGAAAATCAATAAGAAAGAGCCACCTCCAAATTTAGGGCTGCACTGACTACAAGAACCTCAACTTGGGTACACCTTAAATATCCCAGGAAATATAAAAATGGTTCAAAACATTGTGGTACTTACGTACGATGGAATATCCCTCAGCCATGAAATCAATGTCATAAGACCAGTAGCAGCAAAGTGAGTGGATTCAGGTACGATGATTCTAAGTGAAATAAGTCACATAGAAATAGAAACTTATCATAAGATATCACTTATGAAGATCCTGTAAACATGGCTACACGTGAATTGAGTTAGGAAAGAGAACAGAGTCTCACATTTAGAAAACACTCTTATGCCTGCATAAAGGGGAAGGAGAGGTGGGGTGATGCATAAAACCAGAGTTTGATATAAGCACAGGGACCGTTTCAAAAACCAACTTTGGAATTGACAAGACCGACACCTTCCTCAGTGAAAGAGACTCAAAACCCCATATTTCCCACAGAGGAATATATCTGACTAGTAAGAATCTTAAAACCTATGTATTGATATGTCTCCATAAGGGAATCAAGTGTGTCTAGAGTGGCATAAACATGGCAGCGAGAATCAGCTCAAACCCAGTATAAAAAGGAATTTCAAAAGCAAAACCAAAAAACAGGGAAATTCTTTACAATTCCTTCAGGGTGTCTGAGGAAACCTGGAAAGACCCTATCTACAATGAGAGCTGGATGTGGCATAAGGCTGGACACTTGGGACTGAGAGGATTGGTGAGATTGGGTGAGCAAATGCAGACCCTTTCAAGCAATAATGCATGGCCCCCATTCCATGGGTCCCAACTCTCCAGGTTCAAGGGAATATTACTACAGCTATAACATGTACAGGAAACCTAGAGAATGGACACACTGTGAATACGAAAGGTTTCTAAAACTCAACGAATAGTCCCTCTCCTGGTGCTCCAGTTTGACTTTCCAACTGCCTTACTATCAATCTCCCAACTTGGAGAGACAGGCCCTTTAACCTCCTGGTATGCACAGGTTCCCAATTTGGCAGAGGATGAAAGGGACGAGGGAGAACCCATGAGAGAGTAGCTGTTAGGCATTTGGACGGGCACATGTCACTCTAATTTCCCGGCAGGAAGAAGAATTAACCAAAGTCTCAGCCACCCACCGGGAACCAGTATAGGACATGATCCAAAATTTTGGACTTGCGTTCAGCTCACAAAAAACGAGTTGAGAAATGGAGCTCAGGGGCACAGCAATTCACAAACTGGCAGAGTGATAAAGGACAACTATCGTCCAAAAATCTGTTGAGGGAAGTCAATGAGGTGAACTTGAAAGTGAGGCAAAATAGCAGGAAACAGATTTCAAGAGGTACGTTGGAATCGCCTGTAAAGCACAGGAAGAGGGGCACAACTTGGACAATGGTGCACTTGGCCAAACAGGGCGTATGCGTTTTCTCCTGAATATATTCAGGAGAAAACGCATACGCCCTTTTTGGCCAAGCAAGCAAGCGGGCAATGCAAATCTGCACTACAAAGAAGTATCATTTCCCACCAGTCAAAAGGGACATCCACAAAATGTGTAAAAACCAGAATGGCAAGACAGGCCCTGAGGAACTGGGAGCCTTGTTATGCTGATGGGTGGGATGTAAATTGCCAACTGCCTCACTGGAGGAGTGCATTGTGTTCCCTAAAACAAGTAAACAACAGAGCTACAGAGCCAAGGCCACTTCCAGTCTAGGGAATATACCTTGGGAAAACTGAAAATCAATAAGAAAGAGCCACCTCCAAATTTAGGGCTGCACTGACTACAAGAACCTCAACTTGGGTACACCTTAAATACCCCAGGAAAAATAAAAATGGTTCAAAACATTGTGGTACTTACGTACGATGGAATATCCCTCAGCCATGAAATCAATGTCATAAGACCAGTAGCAACAAAGTGAGTGGATTCAGGTACGATGATTCTAAGTGAAACAAGTCACACAGAAAAAGAAACTTATCATAAGATATCACTTATGAAGATCCTGTAAACATGGCTACACGTGAACTGAGTTAGGAAAGAGAACAGAGTCTCACATTTAGAAAACACTCTTATGCCTGCATAAAGGGTAAGGAGAGGTGGGGTGATGCATAAAACCAGAGTTTGATATAAGCACAGGGACCGTTCCAAAAACCAACTTTGGAATAGACAAGACCGACACCTTCCTCAGTGAAAGAGACTCAAAACCCCATATTTCCCGCAGAGGAATATATCTGACTAGTAAGAATCTTAAAACCTATGTATTGATATGACTCCATAAGGGAATCAAGTGTGTCTAGAGTGGCATAAACATGGCAGCGAGAATCAGCTCAAACCCACTATAAAAAGGAATTTCAAAAACAAAACCAAAAAACAGGGAAATTCTTTACAATTCCTTCAGGGTGTCTGAGGAAACCTGGAAAGACCCTATCTACAATGACAGCTGGATGTGTCATAAGGCTGGACACTTGGGACTGAGAGGATTGGTGAGATTGGGTGAGCGAATGCAGACCCTTTCAAGCAATAATGCATGGCCCCCATTCCATGGGTCCCAACTCTCCAGGTTCAAGGGAATATTACTACAGCTATAACATGTACAGGAAACCTAGAGAATGGACACACTGTGAATACGAAAGGTTTCTAAAACTCAACGAATAGTCCCTCTCCTGGTGCTCCAGTTTGACTTTCCAACTGCCTTACTATCAATCTCCCAACTTGGAGAGACAGGCCCTTTAACCTCCTGGTTTGCACAGGTTCCCAATTTGGCAGAGGATGGAAGGGACGAGGGAGAACCCATGAGAGAGTAGCTGTTAGGCATTTGGACGGGCACATGTCACTCTAATTTCCCGGCAGGAAGAAGAATTAACCAAAGTCTCAGCCACCCACCGGGAACCAGTATAGGACATGATCCAAAATTTTGGACTTGCGTTCAGCTCACAAAAAACGAGTTGAGAAATGGAGCTCAGGGGCACAGCAATTCACAAACTGGCAGAGTGATAAAGGACAACTATGGTCCAAAAATCTGTTGAGGGAAGTCAACGAGGCGGACTTGAAAGTGAGGCAAAATAGCAGGAAATAGATTTCAAGAGGTACGTTGGAATCGCCTGTAAAGCACAGGAAGAGGGGCACAACTTGGACAATGGTGCACTTGGCCAAAAAAGAGCGTATGCGTTTTCTCCTGAATATATTCAGGAGAAAACGCATACGCCCCTTTTTGGCCAAGCAAGTAAGCGGGCAATGCAAATCTGCACTACAAAGAAGTATCATTTCCCACCGGTCAAAAGGGACATCCACAAAATATGTAAAAACCAGAAAGGCAAGACAAGCCCTGGAGAACTGGGAGCCTTGTTATGCTGATGGGCGGGATGTAAATTGCCAACTGCCTCACTGGAGGAGTGCATTGTGTTCCCTAAAACAAGTAAACAACAGAGCTACAGAGCCAAGGCCACTTCCAGTCTAGGGAATATACCTTGGGAAAACTGAAAATCAATAAGAAAGAGCCACCTCTAAATTTAGGGCTGCACTGACTACAAGAACCTCAACTTGGGTACACCTTAAATATCCCAGGAAATATAAAAATGGTTCAAAATATTGTGGTACTTACGTACGATGGAATATCCCTCAGCCATGAAATCAATGTCATAAGACCAGTAGCAGCAAAGTGAGTGGATTCAGGTACGATGATTCTAAGTGAAATAAGTCACATAGAAATAGAAACTTATCATAAGATATCACTTATGAAGATCCTGTAAACATGGCTACACGTGAATTGAGTTAGGAAAGAGAACAGAGTCTCACATTTAGAAAACACTCTTATGCCTGCATAAAGGGGAAGGAGAGGTGGGGTGATGCATAAAACCAGAGTTTGATATAAGCACAGGGACCGTTTCAAAAACCAACTTTGGAATTGACAAGACCGACACCTTCCTCAGTGAAAGAGACTCAAAACCCCATATTTCCCACAGAGGAATATATCTGACTAGTAAGAATCTTAAAACCTATGTATTGATATGTCTCCATAAGGGAATCAAGTGTGTCTAGAGTGGCATAAACATGGCAGCGAGAATCAGCTCAAACCCAGTATAAAAAGGAATTTCAAAAGCAAAACCAAAAAACAGGGAAATTCTTTACAATTCCTTCAGGGTGTCTGAGGAAACCTGGAAAGACCCTATCTACAATGACAGCTGGATGTGGCATAAGGCTGGACACTTGGGACTGAGAGGATTGGTGAGATTGGGTGAGCAAATGCAGACCCTTTCAAGCAATAATGCATGGCCCCCATTCCATGGGTCCCAACTCTCCAGGTTCAAGGGAATATTACTACAGCTATAACATGTACAGGAAACCTAGAGAATGGACACACTGTGAATACGAAAGGTTTCTAAAACTCAACGAATAGTCCCTCTCCTGGTGCTCCAGTTTGACTTTCCAACTGCCTTACTATCAATCTCCCAACTTGGAGAGACAGGCCCTTTAACCTCCTGGTATGCACAGGTTCCCAATTTGGCAGAGGATGAAAGGGACGAGGGAGAACCCATGAGAGAGTAGCTGTTAGGCATTTGGACGGGCACATGTCACTCTAATTTCCCGGCAGGAAGAAGAATTAACCAAAGTCTCAGCCACCCACCGGGAACCAGTATAGGACATGATCCAAAATTTTGGACTTGCGTTCAGCTCACAAAAAACGAGTTGAGAAATGGAGCTCAGGGGCACAGCAATTCACAAACTGGCAGAGTGATAAAGGACAACTATCGTCCAAAAATCTGTTGAGGGAAGTCAACGAGGCGGACTTGAAAGTGAGGCAAAATAGCAGGAAACAGATTTCAAGAGGTACGTTGGAATCGCCTGTAAAGCACAGGAAGAGGGGCACAACTTGGACAATGGTGCACTTGGCCAAAAAGGGCGTATGCGTTTTCTCCTGAATATATTCAGGAGAAAACGCATACGCCCTTTTTGGCCAAGCAAGCAAGCGGGCAATGCAAATCTGCACTACAAAGAAGTATCATTTCCCACCAGTCAAAAGGGACATCCACAAAATGTGTAAAAACCAGAATGGCAAGACAGGCCCTGAGGAACTGGGAGCCTTGTTATGCTGATGGGTGGGATGTAAATTGCCAACTGCCTCACTGGAGGAGTGCATTGTGTTCCCTAAAACAAGTAAACAACAGAGCTACAGAGCCAAGGCCACTTCCAGTCTAGGGAATATACCTTGGGAAAACTGAAAATCAATAAGAAAGAGCCACCTCCAAATTTAGGGCTGCACTGACTACAAGAACCTCAACTTGGGTACACCTTAAATATCCCAGGAAATATAAAAATGGTTCAAAACATTGTGGTACTTACGTACGATGGAATATCCCTCAGCCATGAAATCAATGTCATAAGACCAGTAGCAACAAAGTGAGTGGATTCAGGTACGATGATTCTAAGTGAAATAAGTCACACAGAAAAAGAAACTTATCATAAGATATCACTTATGAAGATCCTGTAAACATGGCTACACGTGAACTGAGTTAGGAAAGAGAACAGAGTCTCACATTTAGAAAACACTCTTATGCCTGCATAAAGGGGAAGGAGAGGTGGGGTGATGCATAAAACCAGAGTTTGATATAAGCACAGGGACCGTTCCAAAAACCAACTTTGGAATTGACAAAACCGACACCTTCCTTAGTGAAAGAGACTCAAAACCCCATATTTTCCACAGAGGAATATATCTGACTAGTAAGAATCTTAAAACCTATGTATTGATATGTCTCCATAAGGGAATCAAGTGTGTCTAGAGTGGCATAAACATGGCAGCGAGAATCAGCTCAAACCCACTATAAAAAGGAATTTCAAAAGCAAAACCAAAAAACAGGGAAATTCTTTACAATTCCTTCAGGGTGTCTGAGGAAACCTGGAAAGACCCTATCTACAATGACAGCTGGATGTGGCATAAGGCTGGACACTTGGGACTGAGAGGATTGGTGAGATTGGGTGAGCAAATGCAGACCCTTTCAAGCAATAATGCATGGCCCCCATTCCATGGGTCCCAACTCTCCAGGTTCAAGGGAATATTACTACAGCTATAACATGTACAGGAAACCTAGAGAATGGACACACTGTGAATACGAAAGGTTTCTAAAACTCAACGAATAGTCCCTCTCCTGGTGCTCCAGTTTGACTTTCCAACTGCCTTACTATCAATCTCCCAACGTGGAGAGACAGGCCCTTTAACCTCCTGGTTTGCACAGGTTCCCAATTTGGCAGAGGATGGAAGGGACGAGGGAGAACCCATGAGAGAGTAGCTGTTAGGCATTTGGACGGGCACATGTCACTCTAATTTCCCGGCAGGAAGAAGAATTAACCAAAGTCTCAGCCACCCACCGGGAACCAGTATAGGACATGATCCAAAATTTTGGACTTGCGTTCAGCTCACAAAAAACGAGTTGAGAAATGGAGCTCAGGGGCACAGCAATTCACAAACTGGCAGAGTGATAAAGGACAACTATCGTCCAAAAATCTGTTGAGGGAAGTCAACGAGGCGGACTTGAAAGTGAGGCAAAATAGCAGGAAACAGATTTCAAGAGGTACGTTGGAATCGCCTGTAAAGCACAGGAAGAGGGGCACAACTTGGACAATGGTGCACTTGGCCAAAAAGGGCGTATGCGTTTTCTCCTGAATATATTCAGGAGAAAACGCATACGGCCTTTTTGGCCAAGCAAGCAAGCGGGCAATGCAAATCTGCACTACAAAGAAGTATCATTTCCCACCATTCAAAAGGGACATCCACAAAATGTGTAAAAACCAGAAAGGCAAGACAGGCCCTGAGGAACTGGGGGCCTTGTTATGCTGATGGGTGGGATGTAAATTGCCAACTGCCTCACTGGAGGAGTGCATTGTGTTCCCTAAAACAAGTAAACAACAGAGCTACAGAGCCAAGGCCACTTCCAGTCTAGGGAATATACCTTGGGAAAACTGAAAATCAATAAGAAAGAGCCACCTCCAAATTTAGGTCTGCACTGACTACAAGAACCACAACTTGGGTACACCTTAAATATCCCAGGAAATATAAAAATGGTTCAAAACATTGTGGTACTTACGTACGATGGAATATCCCTCAGCCATGAAATCAATGTCATAAGACCAGTAGCAACAAAGTGAGTGGATTCAGGTACGATGATTCTAAGTGAAATAAGAAACACAGAAAAAGAAACTTATCATAAGATATCACTTATGAAGATCCTGTAAACATGGCTACACGTGAACTGAGTTAGGAAAGAGAACAGAGTCTCACATTTAGAAAACACTCTTATGCCTGCATAAAGGGGAAGGAGAGGTGGGGTGATGCATAAAACCAGAGTTTGATATAAGCACAGGGACCGTTCCAAAAACCAACTTTGGAATAGACAAGACCTACACCTTCCTCAGTGAAAGAGACTCAAAACCCCATATTTCCCGCAGAGGAATATATCTGACTAGTAAGAATCTTAAAACCTATGTATTGATATGACTCCATAAGGGAATCAAGTGTGTCTAGAGTGGCATAAACATGGCAGCGAGAATCAGCTCAAACCCACTATAAAAAGGAATTTCAAAAACAAAACCAAAAAACAGGGAAATTCTTTACAATTCCTTCAGGGTGTCTGAGGAAACCTGGAAAGACCCTATCTACAATGACAGCTGGATGTGGCATAAGGCTGGACACTTGGGACTGAGAGGATTGGTGAGATTGGGTGAGCGAATGCAGACCCTTTCAAGCAATAATGCATGGCCCCCATTCCATGGGTCCCAACTCTCCAGGTTCAAGGGAATATTACTACAGCTATAACATGTACAGGAAACCTAGAGAATGTACACACTGTGAATATGAAAGGTGTCTAAAACTCAACGAATAGTCCCTCTCCTGGTGCTCCAGTTTGACTTTCCAACTGCCTTACTATCAATCTCCCAACTTGGAGAGACAGGCCCTTTAACCTCCTGGTTTGCACAGGTTCCCAATTTGGCAGAGGATGGAAGGGACGAGGGAGAACCCATGAGAGAGTAGCTGTTAGGCATTTGGACGGGCACATGTCACTCTAATTTCCCGGCAGGAAGAAGAATTAACCAAAGTCTCAGCCACCCACCGGGAACCAGTATAGGACATGATCCAAAATTTTGGACTTGCGTTCAGCTCACAAAAAACGAGTTGAGAAATGGAGCTCAGGGGCACAGCAATTCACAAACTGGCAGAGTGATAAAGGACAACTATCGTCCAAAAATCTGTTGAGGGAAGTCAACGAGGCGGACTTGAAAGTGAGGCAAAATAGCAGGAAATAGATTTCAAGAGGTACGTTGGAATCGCCTGTAAAGCACAGGAAGAGGGGCACAACTTGGACAATGGTGCACTTGGCCAAAAAAGGGCGTATGCGTTTTCTCCTGAATATATTCAGGAGAAAACGCATACGCCCCTTTTTGGCCAAGCAAGTAAGCGGGCAATGCAAATCTGCACTACAAAGAAGTATCACTTCCCACCGGTCAAAAGGGACATCCACAAAATGTGTAAAAAACCAGAAAGGCAAGACAAGCCCTGGAGAACTGGGAGCCTTGTTATGCTGATGGGCGGGATGTAAATTGCCAACTGCCTCACTGGAGGAGTGCATTGTGTTCCCTAAAACAAGTAAACAACAGAGCTACAGAGCCAAGGCCACTTCCAGTCTAGGGAATATACCTTGGGAAAACTGAAAATCAATAAGAAAGAGCCACCTCCAAATTTAGGGCTGCACTGACTACAAGAACCTCAACTTGGGTACACCTTAAATATCCCAGGAAATATAAAAATGGTTCAAAATATTGTGGTACTTACGTACGATGGAATATCCCTCAGCCATGAAATCAATGTCATAAGACCAGTAGCAGCAAAGTGAGTGGATTCAGGTACGATGATTCTAAGTGAAATAAGTCACACAGAAAAAGAAACTTATCATAAGATATCACTTATGAAGATCCTGTAAACATGGCTACACGTGAACTGAGTTAGGAAAGAGAACAGAGTCTCACATTTAGAAAACACTCTTATGCCTGCATAAAGGGGAAGGAGAGGTGGGGTGATGCATAAAACCAGAGTTTGATATAAGCACAGGAACCGGTCCAAAAGCCAACTTTGGAATTGACATGACCGACACCTTCCTTAGTGAAAGAGACTCAAAACCCCATATTTCCCACAGAGGAATATATCTGACTAGTAAGAATCTTAAAACCTATGTATTGATATGTCTCCATAAGGGAATCAAGTGTGTCTAGAGTGGCATAAACATGGCAGCGAGAATCAGCTCAAACCCACTATAAAAAGGAATTTCAAAAGCAAAACCAAAAAACAGGGAAATTCTTTACAATTCCTTCAGGGTGTCTGAGGAAACCTGGAAAGACCCTATCTACAATGACAGCTGGATGTGGCATAAGGCTGGACACTTGGGACTGAGAGGATTGGTGAGATTGGGTGAGCAAATGCAGACCCTTTCAAGCAATAATGCATGGCCCCCATTCCATGGGTCCCAACTCTCCAGGTTCAAGGGAATATTACTACAGCTATAACATGTACAGGAAACCTAGAGAATGGACACACTGTGAATACGAAAGGTTTCTAAAACTCAACGAATAGTCCCTCTCCTGGTGCTCCAGTTTGACTTTCCAACTGCCTTACTATCAATCTCCCAACTTGGAGAGACAGGCCCTTTAACCTCCTGGTTTGCACAGGTTCCCAATTTGGCAGAGGATGGAAGGGACGAGCGAGAACCCATGAGAGAGTAGCTGTTAGGCATTTGGACGGGCACATGTCACTCTAATTTCCCGGCAGAAAGAAGAATTAACCAAAGTCTCAGCCACCCACCGGGAACCAGTATAGGACATGATCCAAAATTTTGGACTTGCGTTCAGCTCACAAAAAACGAGTTGAGAAATGGAGCTCAGGGGCACAGCAATTCACAAACTGGCAGAGTGATAAAGGACAACTATCGTCCAAAAATCTGTTGAGGGAAGTCAACGAGGCGGACTTGAAAGTGAGGCAAAATAGCAGGAAACAGATTTCAAGAGGTACCTTGGAATCGCCTGTAAAGCACAGGAAGAGGGGCACAACTTGGACAATGGTGCACTTGGCCAAAAAGGGCGTATGCGTTTTCTCCTGAATATATTCAGGAGAAAACGCATACGCCCTTTTTGGCCAAGCAAGCAAGCGGGCAATGCAAATCTGCACTACAAAGAAGTATCACTTCCCACCGGTCAAAAGGGACATCCACAAAATGTTTAAAAACCAGAAAGGCAAGACAGGCCCTGGAGAACTGGGAGCCTTGTTATGCTGATGGGCGGGATGTAAACTGCCAACTGCCTCACTGGAGGAGTGCATTGTGTTCCCTAAAACAAGTAAACAACAGAGCTACAGAGCCAAGGCCACTTCCAGTCTAGGGAATATACCTTGGGAAAACTGAAAATCAATAAGAAAGAGCCACCTCCAAATTTAGGGCTGCACTGACTACAAGAACCTCAACTTGGGTACACCTTAAATATCCCAGGAAATATAAAAATGGTTCAAAACATTGTGGTACTTACGTACGATGGAATATCCCTCAGCCATGAAATCAATGTCATAAGACCAGTAGCAGCAAAGTGAGTGGATTCAGGTACGATGATTCTAAGTGAAATAAGTCACATAGAAAAAGAAACTTATCATAAGATATCACTTATGAAGATCCTGTAAACATGGCTACACGTGAATTGAGTTAGGAAAGAGAACAGAGTCTCACATTTAGAAAACACTCTTATGCCTGCATAAAGGGGAAGGAGAGGTGGGGTGATGCATAAAACCAGAGTTTGATATAAGCACAGGGACCGTTTCAAAAACCAACTTTGGAATTGACAAGACCGACACCTTCCTCAGTGAAAGAGACTCAAAACCCCATATTTCCCACAGAGGAATATATCTGACTAGTAAGAATCTTAAAACCTATGTATTGATATGTCTCCATAAGGGAATCAAGTGTGTCTAGAGTGGCATAAACATGGCAGCGAGAATCAGCTCAAACCCAGTATAAAAAGGAATTTCAAAAGCAAAACCAAAAAACAGGGAAATTCTTTACAATTCCTTCAGGGTGTCTGAGAAAACCTGGAAAGACCCTATATACAATGACAGCTGGATGTGGCATAAGGCTGGACACTTGTGACTGAGAGGATTGGTGAGATTGGGTGAGCAAATGCAGACCCTTTCAAGCAATAATGCATGGCCCCCATTCCATGGGTCCCAACTCTCCAGGTTCAAGGGAATATTACTACAGCTATAACATGTACAGGAAACCTAGAGAATGGACACACTGTGAATACGAAAGGTTTCTAAAACTCAACGAATAGTCCCTCTCCTGGTGCTCCAGTTTGACTTTCCAACTGCCTTACTATCAATCTCCCAACTTGGAGAGACAGGCCCTTTAACCTCCTGGTATGCACAGGTTCCCAATTTGGCAGAGGATGGAAGGGACGAGGGAGAACCCATGAGAGAGTAGCTGTTAGGCATTTGGACGGGCACATGTCACTCTAATTTCCCGGCAGGAAGAAGAATTAACCAAAGTCTCAGCCACCCACCGGGAACCAGTATAGGACATGATCCAAAATTTTGGACTTGCGTTCAGCTCACAAAAAACGAGTTGAGAAATGGAGCTCAGGGGCACAGCAATTCACAAACTGGCAGAGTGACAAAGGACAACTATCGTCCAAAAATCTGTTGAGGGAAGTCAACGAGGCGGACTTGAAAGTGAGGCAAAATAGCAGGAAACAGATTTCAAGAGGTACGTTGGAATCGCCTGTAAAGCACAGGAAGAGGGGCACAACTTGGACAATGGTGCACTTGGCCAAAAAGGGCGTATGCGTTTTCTCCTGAATATATTCAGGAGAAAACGCATACGGCCTTTTTGGCCAAGCAAGCAAGCGGGCAATGCAAATCTGCACTACAAAGAAGTATCATTTCCCACCAGTCAAAAGGGACATCCACAAAATGTGTAAAAACCAGAAAGGCAAGACAGGCCCTGAGGAACTGGGAGCCTTGTTATGCTGATGGGTGGGATGTAAATTGCCAACTGCCTCACTGGAGGAGTGCATTGTGTTCCCTAAAACAAGTAAACAACAGAGCTACAGAGCCAAGGCCACTTCCAGTCTAGGGAATATACCTTGGGAAAACTGAAAATCAATAAGAAAGAGCCACCTCCAAATTTAGGGCTGCACTGACTACAAGAACCTGAACTTGGGTACACCTTAAATATCCCAGGAAATATAAAAATGGTTCAAAACATTGTGGTACTTACGTACGATGGAATATCCCTCAGCCATGAAATCAATGTCATAAGACCAGTAGCAACAAAGTGAGTGGATTCAGGTACGATGATTCTAAGTGAAATAAGTCACACAGAAAAAGAAACTTATCATAAGATATCACTTATGAAGATCCTGTAAACATGGCTACACGTGAACTGAGTTAGGAAAGAGAACAGAGTCTCACATTTAGAAAACACTCTTATGCCTGCATAAAGGGGAAGGAGAGGTGGGGTGATGCATAAAACCAGAGTTTGATATAAGCACAGGGACCGTTCCAAAAACCAACTTTGGAATTGACAAGACCGACACCTTCCTTAGTGAAAGAGACTCAAAACCCCATATTTCCCACAGAGGAATATATCTGACTAGTAAGAATCTTAAAACCTATGTATTGATATGTCTCCATAAGGGAATCAAGTGTGTCTAGAGTGGCATAAACATGGCAGCGAGAATCAGCTCAAACCCACTATAAAAAGGAATTTCAAAAGCAAAACCAAAAAACAGGGAAATTCTTTACAATTCCTTCAGGGTGTCTGAGGAAACCTGGAAAGACCCTATCTACAATGACAGCTGGATGTGGCATAAGGCTGGACACTTGGGACTGAGAGGATTGGTGAGATTGGGTGAGCAAATGCAGACCCTTTCAAGCAATAATGCATGGCCCCCATTCCATGGGTCCCAACTCTCCAGGTTCAAGGGAATATTACTACAGCTATAACATGTACAGGAAACCTAGAGAATGGACACACTGTGAATACGAAAGGTTTCTAAAACTCAACGAATAGTCCCTCTCCTGGTGCTCCAGTTTGACTTTCCAACTGCCTTACTATCAATCTCTCAACTTGGGGAGACAGGCCCTTTAACCTCCTGGTTTGCACAGGTTCCCAATTTGGCAGAGGATGGAAGGGACGAGGGAGAACCCATGAGAGAGTAGCTGTTAGGCATTTGGACGGGCACATGTCACTCTAATTTCCCGGCAGGAAGAAGAATTAACCAAAGTCTCAGCCACCCACCGGGAACCAGTATAGGACATGATC